>NC_057814.1:169897980-169907707 GCF_018294505.1 Triticum aestivum | reverse complement strand
CCCTGGCTAGGCTCCGCGGGCCGCGGGCGTACGGGCGGCGACGAGGCTGACGTGGCGGTGCGGGACTGGCTGGAGGCGGCGGCGCGATCTGTCCGGCTCAGACCGGACACGTCCGGCGGCGACAGGAGGAGTTTTTCTAGGGTTTGGACTGCGAATGATTTCGGGAGGGGTGCAAATATATAGGTAGAGGGAGCTAGGAGAGTCCAAATGAGGTGCGGTTTTCGCCCACACGATCGTGATCGAACGACCTAGAGCATGGATGTGAGTTTGCTGGGTTTTGGGCTGGTTTTGAGGGGGCTTTTGCTGCAACACACAAACAGACTTTGCGGTTGCCCGGTTAACCGTTGGAGTACCAAACGACCTCCGAATGGAACGAAACTTGACCGGTGGTATACCAAGGCCACTTGACAAGCCTCGGTCCATTCCGAGAATGTTCAACACCCGCTCACGAAAAGAAACAAGAGGGGTGCGCCGGAGGAGGTGGGAGCACCGGATTGCAAAACGGACAACGGGGAAAAAGCTCGGATGCATGAGACGAACACGTATGCAAATGCAATGCACATGATGACATGATATGAGATGCATGACATGAACAAAAATACAAAACGAAAAATGAAACCCGACCATGAAGGAAATATCATAACACATAGCCGAAAATGGCAAGAGTTGGAGTTACAAATATGGAAAGTTACATCCGGGGTGTTACAACACTCCACCACTACGAGAGGATCTCGTCCTGAGATCTAGGACTGAAAGAACTCCGGATATTCGGAACGGAGGTGGCCCTCGCGTTCCCAGGTGGCTTCCCGGTCGGAATGGTGCGACCACTTCACTTTCAGGAATTTGATTGACTTGTTGCGAGTCTTGCGCTCAGTTTCTTCGAGAATAGCAACGGGGTGCTCATGATAAGACAGATCTTCTTGGAGGTCAATCTCTTCGAAGTTGATGGTGTGCTTAGGCGTCTTGAAACACTTGCGGAGCTGTGACACGTGGAACACATCGTGCACGTTCGCGAAGTTGGAAGGAAGCTCAAGTTGATAGGCGAGGTCGCCTCTTTTGCCAATGATCTTGAAAGGACCCACGTATCTAGGGGCAAGCTTCCCTTTGATACCAGAGCGACGAGTGCCTTTCATTGGAGAGACGCGGAGGTAGACGTGCTCTCCGATCTCGAAAGCCAAATCACGGTGCTTACTATCATAGTAACTCTTCTAGCGTGATTGCGCGGCTTTGAGATTATCACGGATGACTTTACACAATTCTTCAGCTTCTGTGATTAAGTCATTGCTAAGAAGTTGGCGTTCACCAGTCTCTGACCAATTGAGAGGAGTACGGCACTTTCTGCCATAGAGGATCTCGAATGGGGCCTTGCCCGAACTCGCTTGGAAGCTATTGTTGTAGGAGAATTCGGAATATGGAAGACAATCTTCCCATTTCATGCCAAAGGAAATGACACAAGCCCTGAGCATATCTTCAAGAATTTGATTGACTCGCTCGACTTGGCCACTAGTTTGAGGATGGAAAGCTGTGCTGAAGCGAATGTTGGTGCCCATGGCCTTCTGGAAGGAGTCCCAGAACTTAGAAGTGAAGATGCTTCCACGATCTGAAGAAATCAATTGTGAAATGCCGTGCAAGGAGACAATCCTGGAGGTGTATAGCTCTGCCAACTGAGCTGCTGAGATGGATTCTTTGATTGGAAGGAAATGACCCACTTTAGAAAGCTTGTCAATGACAACGAAGATAGCATCATTTCCGCGCTTGGACTTGGGAAAACCAGTCACGAAGTCCATTTCGATATGATCAAACTTCCATTCTGGGATAGCAAGAGGTTGGAGGAGACCAGCTGGTCGTTGATGTTCTGCTTTCACTCTTCAACAGACATCACATTCATTCACGAATTGAGCGATTTCTCGCTTCATTCGAGTCCACCAATACAACAGCTTGAGGTCATGGTACATCTTCGTACTTCCAGGATGAATGGAAAGAAGAGAATTGTGCACCTCGTTCATAATGACTTTCCTTAGATCACCTTTAGGAACCACAATCCGGTCCTCGAAGAATAAAGTGTCTCTGTCATCAATGCGATAGCACTTGTATTTGGAGAGACCCTTGTCGATACCACGTTTCACCTTCTTCATCAAGAAGTTGTGCCTCACGAATTTGATCTTCCAAAGTAGGAGAGACTATGAGGTTGGCAAGAAAGCCTTGAGGAACAACTTAGAGATTCAGCTTGCGGAAAGCTTCACAAAGATCCGGTTGGAATGGCTTGAGAATTAAGCTGTTGCAATAAGCCTTCCTGCTCAAAGCATCTGCAATGACATTGGCCTTGCCTGGAGTATATTCAATACTCGGATTGTACTCTTGAATCATTTCGACCCATCGAGTCTGCCTGAGGTTGAGGTTGGGCTGATTGAAGATGTACTTGAGACTCTTGTGATCGGTGAATATGCCCACTTGTCTTCCCAACAAGAGATGTCTCCACGTTATTAATGCATGGACAACTGCCGCCAACTCAAGATCGCGAGTGGGGTAGTTCTTCTCATTGGGCTTCAACTAACGAGAGGTATAGGCCACAACTTTCTTCTCTTGCATTAACACAGCACCGAGACCTTGGAGAGAAGCATCACAGAAAACTTCGAAAGGCTTGGATTCGTCAGGAGGAGTTAAGACAGGAGCTGTGACTAGTTTCTCTTTGAGAGTGTTGAAAGCAACGTCACACTCAGGAGACCAGACATACTTCACATGCTTCTGGAGGAGGTTGGAAAGAGGCTTTGCAATCTTAGAGAAATTCTCAACGAATCTTCGGCAATAGCTTGCAAGACCAAGAAAACTGCGGAGCTGCTTGACATTCTGAGGAGGTTCCCAATTCACAATTGCGGACACCTTCTCGGGATTAACAATGATGCCGTTGGCAGAGATGATGTGACCAAGGTAAAGAACTTCATCGAGCCAAAACTCACATTTTGAGAACTTCGCATAAAATTGATACTCTCTGAGCTTGTCGAGCACCAATCGCAAATGTTTGGCATGGTCCTTCTTATTCTTGGAGAAGACCAAGATATCATCGAGATACACCAGGACGAATTCATTGGTATAGGGGTTGAAGATGAAATTCATCATCCGAGAGAATGTTGGAGGAGCATTGACAAGGCCGAAAGACATGACAGTATATTCATAAGAACCAAAGCTTGTTCTGAATGCTGTCTTGGGAATATCTTCTTCCCGAATTCGAATCTGATGATAACCCATACTAAGGTCAAGCTTGGAGAATACTTTAGCACCTTTGAGTTGCTCAAATAGCTCATTGATGTTGGGAAGTGGATACTTGTTCTTGATTGTCTTCTTGTTCAATGGACGGTAGTCGACACAAAGTTGGTCCGTGCCATCCTTCTTCTGGACAAAAAGAACACCACAACCCCATGGAGATGAACTCGGTCTGATCAAACCCAGACGCTCTTGTTCATCGAGCTGTTTCTTCAATTCCTTCAGCTCCTTGGGTCCAAGCTTGTATGGACGCTTGCAAACAGGTTCAGTGCCAGGCTCAAGATCGATAACGAACTCAACTGGCCGGTGAGGAGGCATACCCGGAAGCTCTTCTGGAAAGACATCTTGGTACTCACAAACGACTGGAATTTGAGAGATGGCATTCAATTCGCCCTTCTCATTGAGAGAAAATAACCGAATGGTTTCATCATGAGCGGCATAAATGATAACATCCTCAGAAGAGTGTGTCAATTGAATTTCCCTGGCAGCACAATGAAGTTGCCTTGTGCTTAGAAAGCCAGTCCATCCCGAGAATTAGATCAATATCCGAGTCACCAAGAATAATTGGTTTGGCCAGAAATTTATAGTCGCCCATCTTGATTACGGAATCTCGAACGAATGCTCGAGAAGTCATTTGTCGAGCCGGGGAAACAATAGACAGAGGACTCAGCAATACTTCAGTAACCAGATCATGCATAGCCACAGAAGGTCTTGTAATGAGAGAATGCGATGCACCAGTATCAAATAAGACTTTTGCAGGAATATCATTAACTGAGAGATTACCCATTATCACATCAGTAGATTCCTTCGCTTGAGCTGCATTCATCATGTTCTCCTTAGCAGCCTTGGGATTATGCTTGACCACTGCATTGCTGGAAGATCTCACAGGAGGAGGAGGAGGAAGGCGCCTTTGGTTGAAGCATTTGTTAGCATAGTGACCTTTCTGCTGATACTTGTTTCAAGTCACCTCTGAGAGTGGACGGTGATAAGGAGCATTCGACTTTGGAGCTTGATTCTGAGACTTGTTCTGATAGCCAGAGTTGGAAGAGTGGGAAGATCCATGGCCACCTTTGTTCTTCTGCTGGTAAGGCCGACGAAACGGAGGAGGAGGAGGCAACCAGAACTTCTGTTGCTTAGCAGCCACAAGTGAGGAGGAAGAAGACTGAACCGCGTCCCTGACTCTCTTCTTAGAAGCCTCACACTTGAGCTGAGCAGCCTCTTGCTTCAGTGCCATGTTATAGAATTTATCAAACTGAGTAGGCTCAACAAGAACGAGAGCTAACTGCAGATCCTCTCTAAGGCCACCTCTGAAGTGATAGATCATGCTCTTTTCATCAGGAACGTCTTGTTTAGCGAAGCGAGCAAGTTTCTGAAACTGGATGTTGAATTGATACACAGACATGTTGCTTTGCTTGAGATTGCGGAACTCCTCACGCTTACTCTCAACATCACTTTGTGGAATGTGGTGCGCTTTGAAGTCCCGACAGAAGTCAGTCCAAGTGATCACACGACCTCCTCTGGAATCTTTGTATTGTTGATACCAATCAGCAGCTTGGTCCTTGAGCAGAAAAGAAGCAAACTTGACATAGTCGTCAGGCCTGACATTGCTACATTCAAAATGCTTGTTGATGTCCATGAGCCAATCATCGGCATCCGTGGCCTCGGCACAGTAGCTAAAAGACTTGGGCTGATTTGTGAGAAACTGGTTGAGTGTAGCGAGGTGAGACTGATTGTTGCCTTGACCTTGATTTCCTTGATTGCCTCGCCCTTGGGTGCGTTCTTGCAAGAGTTGCAGAATCATCTGAGCATTGGCGTTGGTGGCTGCCATGATAGCTTGCCATGCCTCCGGAGGTGGAGGTGGTGGCAGAGGGTTCGCCTGACTCCCTTCATTGCGATCCGGATTCTGACGCGTTGGCGGAGCCATCCTGAAGAGGTTGACATCCGTTAGCATCTTGATAGACAAATAGGCAAGTAGAATCAACAGATAGAAATTGCAACATATAGTCTTCACAATAAACATTCGAACGAGGATGAACGAATGAATTCCATAGTAAATCATCACACTTCCATAAGTTGAGAAGCCACTTGAGAAAAAACTATGCAATCAACATTTGATTTCGAAGCAACTCGAATATCACAATTCAAAACCAAACAAAGTATTGGCTTGCAGAATAAGCCGGAACAAACATATGATAGAGGTTTCGTCC
The DNA here is from genome assembly GCF_018294505.1 of Triticum aestivum. Classification (NCBI taxonomy): domain Eukaryota; kingdom Viridiplantae; phylum Streptophyta; class Magnoliopsida; order Poales; family Poaceae; genus Triticum; species Triticum aestivum. The sequence goes on along the minus strand of NC_057814.1, from coordinate 169,902,239 downwards.
GAAGTTTTCGTGGTGGGGCCCACATGGGCTCGATCGTACAACACCATAATGTACAAGGCAGTGCACATGACATACGAAGCGTCCCCGAGTCGGCATAGCCAAGGACTCTTTAAGACACTACGAGACCACTGTAAAACCAACCGTGGAAAGGCGGACCACTAGACGTCGAACCCCAATCTCATATCATGCGTCTGTCGGAAAGATATCCTAGGAGCTACTTGAATTCCCACTTATAAACTCCAGAAACTTTCTGGTTATGCAATCTGGTGTTGGGGATATAGGGGACACAAAATATATCACCCAAACTAGCAATCCCTAGATCCAGCTGTATCCATCCGTTAACACATAACCAAGAAACCTTCGGAAATCGTGTACCTCAACCTTCAAAAAACATCCGTTATACGAGTTATGGCAATACTCCCGAACTCCCGCCCAGTACTGGGTGGCGTCGAGGTGATCTCACCAACAACTGCATAAAAGAGATTTCGATGTCGGCGAAACTCAGGTATTCCAGAACTGCAACAATAAAATTGTGACGACAAAACCTCGGAGCTCAACTCCCCTGGACACTGCCACAACCCCTAAATGTCAGGAGGCACCAAGAACAATGTTCTCGTCACAAAACCATCGGAACGATTCTAAGATACCCGCGTGATCCTAAAAAAAATTAGTGAAATTAGAGGAGAGAAGAGTCAAAACTTCTACGTCAGGAGGCCTCACCAGAGCGACGAAGGGACTGAGGAGTAAAAAGAATCCTACTCTCCGATATATATAATCCAAAGACTCAAAACATTTTTGTTCTAGACTCAACAACGCCAGCGATTCGATCAAGCAGGGGGCTCCTAAGTCGGGGATGGCTCTGATTACCAACTTGTAACACCCACGATGCGGCTATAACTCCCACGTGTCGAGGCACGACTTAGAGGCATAACCACATTGTGGTTTTGTCGCAAGAAGGGTCATCTTCACACAATCCCATGTAATGAACAAGAATGGGATAACGAGAGTTGGCTTACAATCGCCACTTCACACAATACATAAATATAATTCATACATCATCCAAAAACCACACATAGACCGACTACGGTCAAGATCCAAATGAAAATAAGATAACCCCAAATACTAGATCCCCGATCGTCCCAACTGGGCTCCACTACTGGTCATCAGGAAAAGACACATAGTAACGTCCACGTTCCTCATCGAACTCCCACTTGAGGTCGATCCCATCATCTGCAATGGCATCGTCGGCACCTGCAACTGTTTTGGTAGAATCTGTGAGTCACGAGGACTCAACAATCTCACACCCGCGAGATCAGGACTATTTAAGCTTATAGGAAAGGATGGTGTAAAGAGGTGGAGCTGCAGCAGGCACTAAGCATATATGGTGGCTAACATACGCAAATGAGAGCGAGAAGATAAGCAACGGAACGGTCGTCAACTAGTAATGACCAAGAAGTGATCCTGAACTCCTACTTACGTCATTCATAACTCAAACCGTATTCACTTCCCGGACTCCGCCGAGAAGAGACCATCACGGTTACACACGCGGTTGATGTATTTTAATTAAGTCAAGTGACAAGTTCTCTACAACCGGACATTAACAAATTCCCATCTGCCTCATAACCGCGGGCACGGCTTTCGAAAGATAATACCCTGCAGGGGTGTCCCAACTTAGCCCATCATAAGCTCTCACGGTCAACGAAGGATAAACCTTCTCCCGAAAAGACCCGATGAGTCTCGGAATCCCGGTTTACAAGACATTTCGACAATGGTAAAACAAGACCAGCAAAGCCGCCCGAATGTGCCGACAAATCCCGATAGGAGCTGCACATATCTCGTTCTCAGGGCACACCGGATGAGCAGTCCATACAACTAAAACCAATCCTCGAGTTTCCCCAAGGTGGCGCTGCAAAGGGCTCTAGTTTGGACCAGCACTCAGAGGAACACTGGCCCGGGGGTTTAAATAAAGATTTCCCTCGGGCTTGCGAAAACCCGGGGGAAAAGGCTTCGGTGGCAAATGGTAAAACCAAGGTTGGGCCTTGGTGGAGGAGTTTTATTCAAGGCGAACTGTCAAGGGGGTCCCATAAATCACCCAACCGCGTAAGGAACGCAAACTCAAGGAACATAATACCGGTATGACAGAAACTAGGGCGGCAAGAGTGGAACAAAACACCAGGCATAAGGCCGAGCCTTCCACCCTTTATCAAATATATAGATGCATTAATATAATAAGAGATATTGTGATATCCCAACATATCCATGTTCCAACATGGAACCAACTTCAACTTCACCTGCAACTAACAACGCTAAAAGAAGGGCTGAGCAAAAGCGGTAACTTAGCCAAACAACGGTTTTCTCGGAAAGGATGGTTAGAGGCTGACATGGCAAAATGGGAGGCATGATATGGAAAGTGGTAGGTAACGCAGCATGGCAATAGAGCGAACAACTAGCAAAGCAAAGATAGAAGTGATTTCGAGGGTATGGTCATCTTGCCTGCAAGGTTCTCAGAGTTGTCGAAAGCTTGATCCTCGTAAGCGTACTCAACAGGTTCCTCGTTCGCGAACTCGTCTCCTGGCTCTACCCAACACAAGAACACAAGCAACGGAACCACAATCAATCACGGGAAATGCACAAGGAACATGATGCAAAACATGAATGATATGCAATATATGATATGCGATGCATATGCGTGCTCCGGAAGGAAAATGATGAACAAGGCAGTAACTTGGCAAACCAAGCATGCCACTGGAAGGATGAGATGATTTGGGGTGAAATCGATATAAAGATCACCGGAAATGGATGCACGGTTTGCAAATGGCAAGCAAAACCAGAATGACATGAATCTGTGATTAACAGCATGATAGCACTTAGAATGCAACAAGTAACAATGCTACAGCACTCCAACATAGCAACAAAGCATATGGCAGTAACCTACAGCAGATTCTTGACAAAAGATGAACACTGAGCTACAGCTAGCTCACAACATAACAGGTTCAAACAAGCATGGTAAAAGTGCAAAAGATAACAGGTTCACAGACTGTGAAATTACTGGACATGGCAGAAACAACATCAGGTAGCAATGTTCAGAGCACGAAATGAACAAGCTACAGGAACTTAACATGGCAAAACAAGGCATGGAAGTATTCTACTAAATGCATATGACAAAAGTCCCTTTCTGACCATAAGCCATAAAGGACCAGAAGATATGTTGGCAACCATGTAAACATAGCAAGTTTCGTTAACAGGTTTCAGACTTAGAAGAAAACAGAGCATGGCAGAAACAATAATATGAAGGCATCTTTGTGAGCTTGATGCACTCACCACAAAGCAATGCATGACAAAACAAGCATACCTACAGCAAGATGGCATGTTTATGAATCTATCCATGGCCAGAGAAAAATACATAGCATGTATGGAACAACTACACCAACCTTGGCAAAATTGAATAACACGTAAACAATCTACCAGAAATATTTTATAGCAAAAGTAGAGAAAGATTGAGTCATGCTATGGCACCCCATAATTGCAAACAAGGGCAGGAAAGTATCAATTACAACAATATCTACAAAACATCCTTACTGAACATCACCAAAATAAGCATTGATCTCTCTGTAGCCACATGGATACATAGCAACAAAATAACAGCACACAAAGACTTGGTAAATTTACTAAGTCCCTGAAATCAGAAACATTACGAAGCCTAGTTTGCATGCTTGTGCTAGTCACCACAGAGATCACAAAAATACATGGCATACACACCTGTAAATATGGCATGGCATACAACAAAACACATGTAGAGCTCATGCCCATAAGATGCACAGATTAAATGCAACAAAAATAACAAATCCTCAAGTTCTGATAAGTGACAGCAGATAACAGCAACTAGCACTCTTGCACCAGAATTTGGGCATCAAGATGGACTCAAATGAACATGGTGCAATGGAACAAAAATGTAAAGCATCATGAGGCGAACATTTCGATATATTACACGCGCGAAACGGAGCTATATGCAGAGAGTTATGATGCAAAGAACAGGGGCATATATCGTAAAATCACAGGACTTGGGAATATTTCGGGGGAGAAGAAGTCAACCTAGGGCGTTGAATGGATCGGGATCGGGAGCTCGTCGAGGTTGCCGGAGCTCGGAGCTGGGGAAGGAGAGGAAGGAGGGACGGGCTCGGGGCGCGGCGGAGACGGCGGTGAGGCGGCGGGGCTCGCCGGCCGGTGCGGGAGGGCGGCGGAGGACGGACGGCGACGGG
>NC_057814.1:169874043-169897581 GCF_018294505.1 Triticum aestivum | reverse complement strand
ATGGGCTCCACGGGCCGCGGGCGTACGGGCGGCGGCGAGGCTGACGTGGCGGCGCGGGACTGGCTGGAGGCAGCGGCGCTATCTGTCCGGTTCGGACCGGACACGTCCGGTGGCGACGGGAGGAGTTTTTCTAGGGTTTGGACTGTGAATGATTTCGGGAGGGGTGCAAATATATAGGTAGAGGGAGCTAGGAGAGTCCAAATGAGGTGCGGTTTTCGCCCACACGATCGTGATCGAACGACCTAGAGCATGGAAGTGAGTTTGCTGGGTTTTGGGCTGGTTTTGAGGGGGGTTTTGCTGCAACACACAAACGGACTTTGCGGTTGCCCGGTTAACCGTTGGAGTACCAAACGACCTCCGAATGGAACGAAACTTGACCGGTGGTCTACCGGTGGTATACCAAGGCCACTTGACAAGCCTCGGTCCATTCCGAGAACGTTCAACACCCGCTCATGAAAAGAAACAAGAGGGGTGCGCCAGAGGAGGTGGGAGCACCGGATTGCAAAACGGACAACGGGGAAAAAGCTCGGATGCATGAGACGAACACGTATGCAAATGCGATGCACATGATGACATGATATGAGATGCATGACATGAACAAAAATAGAAAACGAAAAACAAACCCGACCACGAAGGAAATATCATAACACATAGCCGAAAATGGCAAGAGTTGGAGTTACAAATATGGAAAGTTACATCCGGGGTGTTACATCTTTCCTCCCTTTCGTGGCTTCTTTCCATCAGCCATTTTCTTCAGATGAGGAATTTGAACAATGGAATTCTCTGAAGATGTATGCAACTTTTCTGCGAGGAACGCTGCAAATGAGTTAAGTTTATGAGAACCTAGTGATTCAGCAGCTGACATGAGTACATGTGAACAGAGTATGGTTGCGAGGAATTTGGAGAGGTCATATGCATTCTCACAGGTTTTTCAAAAAGAACAAGTTTGAGGAATTTGACCAGATGAGTCTTGAAGAATTTCACTAAGTGTTGAGGATATAGACCTTAGAGTCACCCGCCAGGAGGGGCCGGGTTACTCATATGGTCATTGCCAGAAGCCCGGCGCCAAGCCTGAAGACGGTGGGCCAAAGATGGGCTTAAGACCCGGATATGGCTTAAAGCCCGTAGTTGCAATCTTTATTATGCTAGAACTTGTAGTGTAAGGCAAGAATAGTTGAGAGTCCGAGCCGGACACTCTTATGAGCCGGCCGGGACTCTGAGAGCTGCAGGGCGTCAGCCTCCCTATATAAAGGGACGACCCGGCAGCGGTTTAGGGCAGAGAACAATCTCATCGAGAGCCGGGCATAGCAGTTTAGCTCCCTGGTGATCGTAACCTTAATCAATACCACCTCAAACTGGATGTAGGCTTTTACCTTCACCGTAAGGGGCCGAACCAGTATAAACCCTCGTGTTCCTTGCCCCGCATTAACCCCTTCAAGCTTCCCAGCTACGATGGCTCCACGACTAAGTCCTAGCTCGAGGACATCTGCCGTGACAATTCCACGACAGCTGGCGCCCACCGTGGGGCCAGCGCACGGTGGATTTGAGTTCTTGAAGGGCGGCTTCGAAGGGCTCAAGGGATACCCTGTGGGCCGGATGACCAAGAGTCGTCGCGGCAAGATCTACATCGACGATGCAAACTGGGGCCCCGACGCCGGCTCAATTGAGTACGGGTACCGGGTCCCCTTCGGCGGAATTCATGTTTTCATTGGCAAGATTGGTGAGCCGGGCCCTGAGCCGGGTCTCTGCGCCGATCTCGTCGAGACGGCTCAGCGTGCGCGACCCGCCCGGGCCCGGCCTGCCTTAAGGCATGCTTTTGTGGGATGTATCCATGGAGGGCCCTCTGATCGATCTGGATCTGGTGATGAGGCGGCCGCTGGCTCTGACGGCGAGTCGTCTACCGACAAGTCAAACTCGTTGTATCAACTTGAAGATGGCAGGCTCATGGGTTGTTCCGATGGTGACAGTATTCCGGACCCGTTTGAGCCGCCAAGTCAGGTTGGAGTCTTTATGGCCAGTGCACAGTCTGTTCAGAACCCCGCTGCCGGAGCGGGAAACCCGGTGCCCTCGCCGGCTCAGGTACTAATGGATCTCACGGACAAGATGACGGCGCTGTTAACCGCTACGGTTGACCCGGCAGATCAAGCTCAGCATGATGCGGAGGTGGCGCAGTTAAAATTGGATCTAGTGAAAGCCAAGGAGGATCTGGCAGCAGAGGGGATCAGGATGGCTGCGGAAAGGGCGGCTCTCGACGCCCAAACCCAGTTAATTCAAGCGCAGTCCTTCTGGCTAACGATGGATCAAAACGCGTCCAATGAGGTCCTGAGAAGGAGGCATCAAAAGGCCCAATCTCGACTCCCTCCGGTTTACGATCCGCGAAACCTCTTCAACACGCCAGGTGCAGGGTCTAGTAACCCGCCAGGGGTCATAGTGCCCGGGTCTGGGACCCCTATTCAGCCACAAGTGATGGGGCCTCCCCAGGTGCCCCCTGCCCCGCCTCAGTACGTACCAATACCCCGGGGTCATTATAATAACCCGCTGGAGAACATGGTCGCCGCGGCGGCACGGCTGGCGGCTCTCCCAGTTGACGGCGACTCTCCGACGGCTATTGAAACCCGTCGGGTCAGGGAACTCCTTCAGACAGCACTGGCGCAGCAAGAGGCGTATTCCTATAGCCGAGACAGGATCCACTCGACCCCTCGTCCAGGCCGGAGCCCGAGTTACAGCAGACACATGGTCTCAGCGACCGGTTCAAGTAACGTCCGACGCCATGACCCGCCGCCTGGCCATGGCCCGGTTCATAACGGAGCCTTTCACGCAGCAGACCAGGACAGAGCGCGGCAAGAGGCGGAGCAGGTGCCTCAATTGACGGCTTACCAGACCCCCCCCCCCCAGCTTATCCGACGGCTTCCGTCGACGCGGGTATCCCTACCAGGACTGGGGGTGTCCCTTGTTTAGTGCCAGCTATCCGCAACGAACGTCTACCCAAGGACTTCAAAGGCCCTAGGAAGGTGCCTAATTACACAACAAACTTACAACCCGCAGCCTGGATCGAGAGTTACGAGATGGCTATGGAGCTGCTAGAGGTCAGTGAGGCGGCCATGGCTAAGTACTTCACTATGATGTTAGATGGGACTGCCCGCACTTGGTTGAAAGGGCTACCACCGAATTCCATTGGGTCTTGGGCTGAGCTGAAGGCCTGGTTCATCCAAAACATCAAGGATACCTGTAGGCAGTCTATGTCAATCGTGGATTTGACTAACTGCAAGCAGGAGGGTGAGTCTACGACGCATTGGGTTCGCCGGGTTAAGAGATAATACATTCCTCGGATAAAATGGATGCCGGCTCTGCAGTCTTAATGTTGGAGCAGAATTGTCGTTTTGTGCCCCTAAAGATGAAACTCGGGCGGCTTAAGCGCGACTGCAATGATATGGGCACACTGATGGCGGCTCTTGTCAAGTACGCCGATTCTGATGGTACCAAGGACCCCGCTTCAGATGATGAAAGGACAGTGAAGGGAAAAAAGAACGGCAATGGCAAGGGTCCTCAGCATAACCCAGGGAACCAAGGAGGAGGCAAGCGCAAGGCCGACGACAGCCTAGAGTTTGTGGCCAACGCCAGCTCATAAGGGAATAACCAGCGACGTAAGGGGAGGCCCCCTCCCCGAGGCGGCGGGTCAGGCCCGACGCTGGAGCAGCTGTTGAATGAGCCTTGTCCAAGGCATGGCTCTAGAGAGAAGCCAGCGACTCATCTATGGAAGGACTGTGCAATCATGAAGGCCTTTAAGAATTACAATGGCCCGGGCGGCGGCTCAGGCGCCGGCGGTTTTCATGGCCCGGGAGGCGGCTCAAATTCCAATCCTCCGAACGGTCAAGGGGGCTTTAATCAGCAGTCTGGCCAGGGTCACCAACAGCAGCAGGGGGGTTATCAGTCCAATCCCAAGCAGCTTAGCGGTGGACAGTACCATGTATTCACCACCAGTCTATGTAAGTGAGACCAGAAGCTTCATAAGAGGGCTGTGAATGCTGTCGAGCCGGCGGTTCCACGCTACTTGCGGTGGTCAGAGCAACCTATAGTGTGGAGTAGGGAGGATCACCCTCCCCGGGTGGATAATCCGGGTCACTTGGCCCTGGTGGTGGCTCCTCAGGTGGGAGGATATAAGTTCACTAAGGTACTCATGGATGGGGGCAGCAACATCAACATCCTCTATTATGAGACATTTCGTCGTATGGGATTGATTGATAAGAATCTCAGCCAATCAAACACTATTTTCCACGGTGTGGTACCTGGTAAGTCGGCTTACCCAGTCGGCAAGATCGAGTTGGAAGTGGCCTTCGGAGATGAGAACAACTACACGGTGGAAAAATTGACCTTTGAGGTGGTCAAGATAAGAAGTCTGTACCATGCCATATTTGGGCGGCCGGCTTACGCCAAGTTCATGGCACGGCCGTGTTACGTATATTTACAGCTCAAGATGCCGGGTCATAATGGGACCATTACGGTTCACGGCAGCCGGAAGGTGGCCTTGGAATGTGAGGACGGCGATGCAGCTTATGCAGAATCTGTTTGTGCAACAGAGGAGTTGAAGTTTTACAAAGACAACGCCGACCCAACAGATATGACCTCTCTGAAAAAGCCGACTACGGAGCATGAGCCGGCAATGAAATTTAAGTCGGCTGATGAGACTAAACTTGTTGATTTCGTTCCAGGAGATTCATCTCAGCAATTCAGCATCAGTGCCAATCTGGATCCAAAATAGGAAAGCACGCTCATCGAGTTCATCCGTGAGAATAGGGACATCTTCGCATGGAGACCTTCTGACATGCCAGGTGTACCTAGAGAACTTGCTGAGCACACTCTCAATGTTGATCTGAAATTTAAGCCGGTTAGACAGTTCCTTCGGCGGTTTAATGAAGAGAGGCGGAAAGCCATTGGCGAAGAGGTGGCCCGGCTCTTGGCGGCCGGGTTTATTGTTGAAGGCTTCCACCCAGAATGGTTAGCTAACCCGGTGCTCGTACTCAAGAAGAACGGCACTTGGCGGATGTGTGTGGACTACACGGACTTAAATAAAGAATGTCCGGCTGATCCTTTTGCCCTTCCCCGTATTGATCAAATTATTGATGCTACGGCCGGTTGTGCGCGCTTAAGTTTCCTGGACGCTTATTCTGGATATCATCAGATTAAAATGGCAGTTAAGGACCAGGAGAAGACGGCGTTCATCACTCCCTTTGGAGCCTTCTGCTACGTATCCATGCCCTTTGGACTCAAGTGTGCACAGGTGACTTATCAGCGTTGCGTGCAGAACTGTCTTCATAAACAGATTGGGCGCAATGTTCACGCTTATGTGGACGATATTGTGGTCAAGTCCATAAAAGAGGAAACCTTGATAGATGATTTAAGGGAAACCTTTGATAATCTCCGGGTCTACAGGATGATGCTTAACCCGGCCAAGTGTGTTTTTGGTGTTCCTGCAGGCAAACTTTTGGGTTTCTTGGTTTCTGACAGAGGCATTGAAGCTAACCCGGAGAAGATCAAAGCCATCACCTCCCTAGCTAAGCCGGCGTGTATAAATGATGTTCAGCGCTTGGCGGGTCGCATCGCTGCTTTAAGCCGGTTTATAAGCCGTTTGGGTGAGAAGGCCATGCCATTATATCAGTTGATGAAGAAAACTGATAACTTTGTCTGGAATGATGCAGCTAATACCGCTTTTGAGGATTTGAAGAAGCAGCTGGCAGAGCCCCCAGTCCTTGCGGCTCCGGTTGATAAGGAGCCCTTATTACTGTACCTGGCGGCGAACACACGAGCCGTCAGTGTGGCTGTGGTGGTGGAACGCAAGGAAGAGGGTAAGGAGCATCCGGTTCAGCGGCCGGTTTATTATGTCAGCGAAGTGCTTATCGAGTCCAAACAGCGGTATCCACATTGGCAGAAGCTTGTTTATGGTGTGTTCATGGCAAGCCGGAAGCTTAAGCATTATTTCCAGCGCCATCCCATAACCGTGGTCAGTTCTGCTCCTCTTGGTGATATCATTCAAAATAGAGAGGCCACAGGGAGAGTGGCTAAGTGGGCTATCGAGCTCGGGCCTCATGGTCTCAAATATGTGCCACACACTGCTGTTAAATCTCAGGCCTTGGTGGATTTCATCAATGATTGGACAGAGTCACAAGTGCCCGAGCAAAAGCCGGATAACACATATTGGACTATTCACTTCGATGGGTCCAGGCAGTTGGAGGGCTCGGGGGCTGGAGTTGTATTGTCTTCCCCTCAAGGTGACAAGTTCCATTATGTGCTACAATTGATGTTTCCTTGCACTAACAATGCGGCTGAGTACGAGGCCTTGCTCCACGGTCTTCGGATGGCTAAGGAGATGAGCTTGAGCCGGGTCAGGTGTTTCGGTGACTCAGACTTGGTGGCTCAACAAGTATCAGGCAAGTGGGACTCTAAGGACCCTCTCATGGCGGCTTATCGCCGCGAAGTTGATGCCATTGCCGGGCACTTTCAGGGCTACCAAGTAGAGCACATTGATCGCAGGAAGAACGAGGCGGCTGATGCTTTAAGCCGGCTAGGCTCTCAGCGAAAGCCGGTGCCGCCTAATACTTTCCTGGATGTCCTGTATAATCCTTCTATTAAGTTGCCTACAGAGGAAAACTTGGCTGTCCCCGACCCGGAGGCACGACTGGTGGCGGCTCTCCATATCATACCAGACTGGACAATGCCCTATCTGGCTTACATGACCCGGGGCGAGTTGCCTGAGGATGAAGCTTTGGCCAGGCAAATAACCCGGCGGGCTAAGTCAATGATTGTTATCAATGGTGAGTTGCACCACCGCAGTGTTATGGGAGCGTTCCAGCGTTGTGTTTCCCCTGAAGAAGGGCAAGAGATCTTGCGTGAGATCCATGAAGGGGATTGTGGCCATCACGCCGGCTCAAAGTCTCTTGTGGCCAAGGCTTTCCGTCATGGTTTTTATTGGTTGACGGCTCATGCTGATGCAGAGGACTTGGTCAGTAAGTGTGATGGTTGCCAAAGGTTCTCGCGACGAGCTCATGTACCGGCTCAAGAACTGAGGATGATCCCAATTACTTGGCCCTTTGCGGTCTCGGGGCTTGATATGGTTGGGCCTTTCAAAAGGTCCAAGGATAAGAAGACCCACCTTTTGGTGGCAGTTGACAAGTTTACCAAGTGGGTTGAAGCGGAGCCAGTTAGCAAGTGCGATGCAGCCACGGCGGTTCAGTTTATGAAAAAGGTGATCTTTCGCTTTGGTTTTCCGCACAGTATTATCACTGACAATGGCACCAATCTCTCCAAAGGAGCCATGGACGAGTTTTGTCAACGAGAGCATATCCGACTTGATGTTTCCTCGGTGGCTCATCCTCAATCCAATGGTCAGGCGGAGAGAGCTAATCAGGAGATTCTGAAGGGCATCAAGCCCCGGCTTTTGGTCCCTTTGCAACGGACGCCGGGTTGTTGGATGGAGGAGTTGCCCTCCGTGTTATGGAGCATCAACACTACTCCTAACAGGTCTACAGGTTTTACGCCTTTCTTCATGGTTTATGGGGCAGAAGCAGTCCTCCCCAGTGACATCCGTCATGACTCACCTCGAGTGGCGGCTTACGTTGAGGCGGATAATGAACAAGCGCGCCAGGATGCTCTTGACTTGTTGGACAAACAGCATGATGTGGCAGCAGCCCGTTCAGCGATTTACCAACAAGACCTGCGCCGTTATCATAGCCGCCGGGTTAAATCCCGGGTCTTCCAGGAAGGTGATCTCGTGCTTCGGCTCATCCAGGATCAAACAGATGCGCACAAGCTATCCCCGCCTTGGGAAGGGCCCTTTGTGGTCAGCAAGAATTTGCACAACGGGTCATATTACCTCATTGACATTCGGGAGCACAAAGATTCACGTAAGTGGGAGGAAGAGACCCGACGGCCGTGGAACATAGCTCAGCTTCGGCCTTACTACACTTGAGCCACCGGCTCTCATGATGTATATACTTCTCTAAGCCATGTATATATTATGATAAGCAATAAAGCAGGACCTCTATCCTTTTTTCTCCTCCAAATGTGCACGTGTTGTTTTCATTGCCAGATTACATGATAACTTGAAGGAGGATCCGGCTTATGATCGTATTCGAATCTAGCCGTAGGCGATAAGGTCACTTGGGGGCTTCCTGTTCAAACATAGGTCGTATTCGAACCAAAGAGAACACAGCTGTCGATACCCATTTGGTTGGCAAAGTGCCGAGCTCATTGGGGAGTTTTCTTTGATCATATTTGAATCTTAGTTTAACCCCTTTGAGAACCGACGTGGATCGTATTCGAATCAGTGTCGTTAAACAATTCTTAAAGTCATTTGGGGGCTTCCTATTCAAACATGGGTCGTATTCGAACCAAAGAGAACATAGCTGTCGATACCCTCTTGATTGGCATCGCCACACCCACTGGGGGCTATATGATCGCATTCGAATCCTAGCATAACCCCTTTGGGCCGGGTCTCTGGTCGTATTCGAACCGGAAGCCCCTAGGTTCCTCTGCTTTATAGCAAGTTCCGTCTGTTTATTTCCAAGTGTGTACGGCCGGGTCTCATTTTGCAGGCTTAACTTTGGTTTATAGTATTAGCTGAACACACTGGTGTTTTAAAGACAGGTAAACCGGAATTGCGGTGTCAACCTTCCTACCCGGGTTATCTAAGCCGGAAGTATGCTTGCAGGCCGCTAAGTATGTTATTGCGGCTGTATTTAGGATATTATTGAAGACCAGTCCTTTTTTGATTCATATTCCGGGTCATCTAAAAAACCTATGCTTCTCAGGGCGGTAAGCCACCTCGAGGCTTGTGATTTGTCTTTCTCTGCAGGATAGTTACAGGCAACTATTTTGAGAGTAAGGAAAACGAATGATTAATTGTGACCCGGAGAAACATAAAGGAGACAATTTCAGCAGACTTCAGCATTCAAGGTGTGCACGATGGCATGACAAAGATAAAGTACTGGTTCTACTCTATTACAAGACTCATTGAGTCCAAAAGGATGAGGCATTGTTTGCTAAGCCGCGAGCCGAGTTACGACGCTTGTTGAGTTGAAGTCTCCGGCTCGTTCCTATCTTCTCCTCCGGCTGATCCCAATACCTGGAAAGTTGATGACTTCCAGTCGATGCCGCTGAGAGCTTCGAATTGGGCTTCCTCGTCAATTAACCCGGCCGGGTCAATCTCCGGGGCGAAGGTGTGTTGACGAGCCGGCGGGATCAAGTTGAGGGCTTCATAGCGCGGAGTAGGGATCCTCTGATTTTCTGTATCGTAGCCCGGCTGGTACTTAGTCAGATTTGTATCATTGCCAATCAGAGTGGCCACCGGGCGTACGGCCTTCACGCAAGCTGCGAAGTCCTTCTGATCGAAAGCGGAGCCGTCTTCCTTCAGGCTTGGATAGCCAAGGGCGATGTCCGCCGGGTCTAACTCCGGCAGGAACGCCTTGGCCTGGCTCAGCGCGGCGATCGCTCCGGCTCTTGCAGAGGCCCGTCGCAGCTCTTGGATCCGTTGAGGCAGTACAGCGAGCCGGCGAAGGACTTCTGCCAGGTGAGTCGGCACCTCGTTGGATAGGGCCACCACAGCTAAGGCACGCTGTGACCCGGTGTAGAGCTGCTCCACCAGGGTATACACGGCCTTCAGCTTGGTTACCATGCTCTGGTTGAGGTTGGCACTTCTGGGACCTGTTTAACAGAATCAGATAAGCCGCCGACAAGGATGAATTATGAGATATAAAAATTCTAAACTTGATGAAAGCCGGTGAGGCGACTTACCGAAGATTGCGGCCACCATCTGGGACACCTGGCGCTTTAGGCCGGAGAGCTCGGCGGTCTTCTCGGAGAGAGTCTTCTCCGCCTGTTCAGCCCGGTTCACCAATGCGGCCTTCTCTTCGGCCCACGCCTTCCGCTCAGCGTCAAACTCCGTCTTCAGCTTCTCTTGAGCAGCGATGCTAGACACAAATTTGGCATTGGCCTTCCGGGTCTCCATCTCTTGCATCTTCAGCCGATTCTTGAGATCAGCCATGTCAGCCTCTAGCTTCTTGCCAGCAGCCTGCATACATTTCCGGGTTATGACAGGAACGGTTACTATACAAATTTAAAAGTCCCAAGCGTTTTCCAAGCAAAGACACTTGGCACTTGGGGGCTAATGCATATTGAACGTTTCTATCTACAAATGGCCGGTTCAATTGGGTAAGCTGGAACCTAAGTCTACAACATATTCAATCATAAGTCGTCGACTTCGGGGCTGGCATGGTACAGGTAACTATGCAGTAAGTACGAGGACAGCAGAATGATACCTCAGATTTCTGCTGGATCTGGTTCACCATGGCAACCTCTGCGTCCCGTCTCTTGTGCACTTGGCTGATGTAGCCAGAGACGAGCTCTCCAATGCTCAGGTTGGTGTGGTCGGAGAGGTCCAGGTTCACCCGGTGGGGCTGCAGCAACTCCCCCTTTGCGGAGCACTTAGCCAGTGCGGTAGGTCTCCCCGGCTCAACAAATTCCGTCCGGGTGATTACCACGTCCGGATCATTTGCTGGTTGAGCCGAGCCGGAGGCCTCCGGGTTAGCAGACGCTTTGGCAGCTGCCTTGTTAGTTGGAGCGGCGGCTTCGGGAGTGGAGGCAGCTGGCGGTTCTTGATCTGCTGCCTCTGGCTCAGGCAACTCTGGCTCTTCGATTGGCTTGGCTTTCTTCGCCCTCTTGGTGAGTTTGGCTTGGGCACTGAAAGGACAAAAACGTTAAGCACAAAAAGGGTAAGTAAAGACAAGTATAACATGGGATGGTTGTCATTACCCGGGCGCGGTCTTGAAAGCCGGAAGACTCGACTGCATGGAGTCGCCCGAAGAGGGGGAGGTCTCCTGATAATTTGAATCAGAAGAATTGAGTGGCTGATGGATAACACCCGCCAACGGATGAAAATGGTACAAGTGGGAAATAACCTCAGTTCGGCACTTCCTTGATGCGTCAGGTAGCCTGGAGGAGAGGTCGGTGTCCTTGTTGGTCCGGGTGTGATGCCGACTCTCATGAACCTGTCGCTTCAAAATAAATTGAGGATCTTGATAAGCTAAAGGATGTGAAAAGCTTACTTTCCGGGTTAACCTTCGGACTTTCAGCCTTGGCAAGGGCTCCGAGTCGGAGGAAAGTGACATTACCTCTTCAACCACCGGGTTACTGGCTCCGGTGTCATCCTGTTAATGAACAAGTGTTGGTAAGGCGGACAAGAAATAAACAATAAACGCAACAAAGAGCTTACAGGTTCAGGGGTTACCTCTGACTCGGAGCTGTCGCTTAATTGCATCAGCTCCGAAGCAGTTGGCCTACTCCCCTTCTTGCGGGGAGCGGCTTTCTTGGCGGCTTTCTTCGCCTTTCTGGCCTTCTTGGCCGCCTCATGGTCATATTTGACCCGCCAGAACTTGTCGTCAGCCTAAAAAATACAATGATGATCTCTTCAAACGATTCAGATGAAAGTTATATACAGAAGAAGATAGGATGTTCAGATTGGCGGCTTACCGCTGGGGCTGGGTTGGTCTTGCAGAAGGGGGCTAACCCGGTCCTTCCGCAGTCTGCCAGGCTCTCGTTTAAAAGAGCCTTGGTCATCTCTTCTACAACATCTTCAGGAAGATCGTTGCGGCTGTGTCTCTGAGGGTCATCCTTTCGGCCCGTGTACTCGCACATTAAGCCGGGGCGGCGGCTCAATGGGATCACCCGCCATGAGATCCAGACCCGGACCAGATCGATTCCATTCAGACCATTGCCCAGGAGAGCTTTGATCTTCTTGATAGTGGGGAGCAGAGGTTGGCGCTCCGCTTGGGTCAGCTTGCCTGACAGTGGGTGAGTCGGCTCCAGACGTGAGGGGCGAAAGCCGGGCAACGGACTTTCATCAGCCGGCGACGTGTCTTGACAGTAAAACCACGTCAGATTCCAGTCCTTGGGGTGGCTGGGCGGCTCTGTGTAAGGGAAAAGGCATTCCCTTCGCCGCTGAATGGAGATGCCACCTAGCTCTAGACTTGGCCCATTGGCGCACTCATTCTGACGGTTCAAGTAAAAAAGCTCTCTGAAGAGCAGCAGACTAGGTTCTTCTCCAAGGTAAACCTCGCAGAACACTTGGAAGTTGCAGATATTGGACACTGAGTTGGGTCCTATATCCTGAGGCCGCGGATCGAAGAAATTCAGAACGTCTCTGAAAAACTTTGAACCGGGCGGTGCGAAGCCCCGGCTCATATGATCCGCAAAGATTACTACCTCCCCGTCCTTTGGCTGTGGTCTCTCTTCTGACGGGTCAGGGGCACGGTAGGACATGACGTCCTTCTTGGGCAGATATCCAGACTTGACAAAATCTGCTAGGGTCTCATTGGTGACATTGGACCTCATCCTGTTGCAAGTAATGGAGGCTTTGGGAGCTTTGGGAGGGATGGTGAAAGTCGGCAGTCTATGATAAAAGGAAAAAACGTCCGGGTTAATTATAAGCCGGAAGAAATCTACAGTTCAATGTCAAGGTGGCGGTTTATGAAGGGGACTAATGGTATACACCTAAGTGCATCGGGCTATTTAAGCCGTCGAGGGATTGAGAGTAATTTGATTGTCTACAGGCCTTATCATAGCTAAGCCGGGAATTTTTATGGTGCATGGTTTTCTTTAAGCCGGAAGGTTCTACGGCGCGTGGTTTCTTTAAACCGGGAATGTAAACCGCCGAGATTCAATGATTGCAGTTTTTTACTAAGTGTGGTAAAACAGGTTTCGCACATCGCAGTGAATATTTTGGATCAAAATGGTCGGGCAAAAGAAAGGTTTCTAGACCTAGAAACAGACGCGAGGAGGTTCTTGAGCTCGAACAAGGCTCTTATGCAGTAAAAAAGAGGGCTATTTGCATGTGAAATGGGTCTTAAACATCTACCGAAGTGAGTCTATACAGAGCTGAGATCAAAAAGGGGCAGTAAAATTCAAATCTACTGAGGGTCGCGATGAACTACGAAGAACAGAGGAAGAACTATGAAGCCCTAGTGCGGATCTGCCCTATGGAGTAGCGAGGACTCACCGGAGCTGAAGAGGAGCGGAGGTTGCCGCCGTTTGTCTGGACCGAGTCAGGGTGATGCAGCGGCCAAGGTTGACAAAGACTGGGGGCGCGGCGGCGGCGGCAGTAGCAGAGCTCAGGCAGGGGAGCAGTGGCGCGAGGAAGAGGATGAAGGAGAGAGAAGTGGCTGAAAGCCCGTCGGGCCGGCCTATTTATAAGGCAAGCTCATAAGTGGGCGCGAGAATCAAGGAGACCACGGTGTGGTTATCTCCCCACGAAACGCATCGATTTTCGGGATGACAGTAAATGTAAAGATCCGTTGCGAATCTGGCGGAGTAAAAAAGGGCTTAATGGAAGATGACGTCACGGCGGATTACCCGGAATCCAGAGGATGATGTCATGGGTTATGGCCTTCACACAATTGTAAGCCGGAGGTTTTCTGTCGAAGGAATGGGAGATTGACATGAGCCGGCTCAAATCAATCTGGGGCCTAATGTTGAGGATATAGACCTTAGAGTCACCCGCCAGGAGGGGCCGGGTTACTCATATGGTCATTGCCAGAAGCCCGGCGCCAAGCCTGAAGACGGTGGGCCGAAGATGGGCTTAAGACCCGGATATGGCTTAAAGCCCGTAGTTGCAATCTTTATTATGCTAGAACTTGTAGTGTAAGGCAAGGATAGTTGAGAGTCCGAGCCGGACACTCTTATGAGCCGGCCGGGACTCTGAGAGCTGCAGGGCGTCAGCCTCCCTATATAAAGGGACGACCCGGCAGCGGTTTAGGGCAGAGAACAATCTCATCGAGAGCCCGGGCATAGCAGTTTAGCTCCCTGGTGATCGTAACCTGAATCAATACCACCTCAAACTGGACGTAGGCTTTTACCTTCACCGTAAGGGGCCGAACCAGTATAAACCCTCGTGTTCCTTGCCCCGCATTAACCCCTTCAAGCTTCCTAGCTGCGATGGCTCCACGACTAAGTCCTAGCTGGAGGACATCTGCCGTGACAATTCCACGACACTAAGCGTTCTTTGTCTTAGGTTCCAGAGATGTACAGATCAGAAATCCACACAATTGAGGAATCTTGAAGAAAAATATAGCTTAGAGAAATGAATCAAGAACATATGACATGTGAGATGTTCAGTGTGTGAAGAATTTGAAGAATAAACACCTTTGAAGATTTTGTAGAAATTTGTCGAATCAAAGAGGGTAGTAAAAGTAACTTTTAATTACCCTGGACGAAGAACATGACGAACTAAGAGGGGTAGATGTGAAGTTCATCAGTTCAGATCTTCCACGCCCTAACTTGGCTGAGGAAGACAACTACGGCGGCGGTGGAGTGAAGAAATCCGCAGCCGGCGCGAGTACAACGGCGACGAGGTCGAGGCAGTGAAGCTCTTTCTCACCGGCGACGATGAAGTAGCGGGGGCTCTAGGGTTTGAGAAGCTCGAGCTGGCGTGAGGTCGAGTGGAGTAAAAGAGAAGTGAGGAAGGGGAGGGTATTTATAGCCACGGTGAAAAACTGTTCGGCCAAAGAAATTGGACGAACGTGCCCCCGACCCTTCTCATTCGCTTGACATGTGTCACCCACGTACTGAGAGGTGGATATCGTGTGAGATCGTGGGTGAATAGATAAGTGTTTTTGTGGGATGCGGAACGGTTTGAGCGGCAAAGCCGAAAATTTAGATAAGATAAGTTAAAAGTTTCGCTCGCAAATTCTTCAGCTGACAAGGACACAGTGAAGATTTTGAACGAGTTTCAAATAGAACACACATGAAGAATTTCTGAATAGATTGGGTTGAGTTTAGCATAGAGGGGGAAGGGTCCGATCACATTCACTTAGCAGAAATAGCAACTTGAAGAAATAGCAATAAGTGAATGTTGTAGAGGACATAAACTCATATATATATAACCAATGAAGAAAAACGATGGAAACAGTGAAGACAATGCAAAGTTGAAGATCATGAACAACTGAGGAATTTCAAAACTAAGGAAAAACTCAAATTGAAGATTTTCAACTTTTCGTGGTGGCGTGACCCACCGTATAAGAATGATGATTTCGGACACCGCGTACAATTATCGTAGGGCTCTGAGAATCAAATTCTTCGTTAATTTCTTCACACTTAGATTGTTATTCATGTGTTGCACATCTAAGTCATCAATTTTGCATAAGTGTTAGGATGAGTGTCCTTTTCAAAGAACATTCGAAGATTCTAAGATATTTAGCTCACACCGCAACATGTTAAATCTCTTCTCATCCAAGGGCTTTGTGAAGATATCGGCTAGCTGTTCTTCAGTCTTCACATGCTTATTAGAAATGTCGCCCTTCAACACATGATCATGAAGAAAATGATGACGAATCTGAATGTGCTTTGTCTTCGAGTGCTGAACTGGGTTGTGAGCAATCTTGATGGCACTCTCGTTGTCACAGTAGAGAGGCACATTCTTCACGTTGATGCCGTAGTCCTTGATTGTTTGCTTCATCCACAGCAATTGAGCACAGCAAGAACCAGCAGCAATGTACTCAGCTTCAGCAGTAGACAGTGATACGCAGTTCTGTTTCTTCGAGGACCAACAGACCAAAGATCGTCCGAGGAAATGACATGTGCCAGATGTTGACTTGCGGTCCACATGATCACCAGCATAGTCAGAGTCTGAATATCCATTGAGATCAAAAGCCGAGCCCTTGGGGTACCATAGTCCAAGTGTTGGTGTGTGAGCTAGATATCGAAGAATATGCTTCACAACCTTATGGTGTGATTCCTTCGGTGTAGCTTGAAATCGGGCACACATGCAAACACTAGCATAATATCTGGCCTAGATGCACATAAATACAATAGAGAACCAATCATGGAGCGGTATACCTTTTGATCGAAGTCAATACCATTTTCATCAGTGCATAGATGGCCATTTGTGGGCATTGGAATTTTGACCCCTTTGTAATCTTGCATGCCGAATTTCCTCAGTACATCCTTGAGGTACTTCTCCTGAGATACGAATATGCCATTGCGCTATTGACGAATTTGAAGACCACGCCCGAGGGGCCTGCTTGAGGCCATAGAGGGCCTTATTGACTCTAAAGACTTTGTCAGGATGCTTTGGTTATTCAAAACCTGGGGGTTGAGCAACATATACTTCTTCCTCGAGCTTACCATTGAGGAATGCACTTTTCACATCCATTTGATATGAAGTCATATCATGATGGTTAGCATAAGCAAGTAATATGTGAATAGCCTCAAGTCTAGCAATAGGTGCAAAAGTTTCATCGAAATCTATTCCTTCAACCTGTGTGTAGCCTTGAGCTACAAGTCGTGCCTTATTCCTCACCACAAGGCCATTTTCATCTCGCTTGTTGCGGTAGATCCACTTTGTGTCAATGATATTGTGCTTGCGAGGATCTAGACGTTTGACTAGTTCCCAGACATTGTTGAGCTCGAATTGATGTAATTCTTCTTGCATAGCTTGAATCCACTCAGGCTCCATAAATGCTTCATCTACCTTAGTGGGCTCTGTGATAGAGACAAAAGCAAAGTGCCCACAAAACTTAGATAAATGTGAAGCTCTTGAGCGTGTGAGAGGACCTGGTGCTTCAATGTCATCGATGATTTTCTCAATCTGCACTTCGTTTGCAACGCGGGGATGAGCGGGTTGTCGTCGAGGAATTTGATCAGCATTTTCTTCAGGACCATTTTCCTCAGCACAATTTTCTTTAGGTGCATCAGCTCGACGTTCTTCATGTTCTGGAATGAATTCTTCAGCGGATTCTTCGGTAGAAATGACATCTTCAGTAGCCTTGAACTTGATAGATTCCTCAGGTGTTGGTTCATCTATCACAGAAGATAGGTGCTCTCTTTGCGAGCCATTAGTTTCATCGAACCGCACATCTACAGTTTCAACAACCTTGTGAAGAACGTTGTTGAAGACTCTGTAGGTGTGCGAGTCCTTTCCGTGACCAAGCATGAAACCTTCATGTGCTTTCGGTGCAAATTTAGAGTTGTGATGAGGATCTCTAATCCAACATTTAGCACCGAAGACTTTGAAATAACTCACATTGGGTTTCTTTTCAGTGAGGAGTTCATATGCAGTCTTCTTGAAGAATTTGTGAAGATAAACTCTGTTGATGATGTGGCACGCAGTATCAATTGCCTCAATCTAGAAACGACGAGGCGTCTTGTATTCATCAAGCATAGTGCGAGCCATCTAAGCAAGAGTCCTATTCTTGCGCTCCATGACGCCATTCTGCTGAGGAGTATAAGGAGCAGATAAGTCATGAGTAATACCAAGTTCATCAAGATAGTCATCAAGGCTAGAGTTCTTGAACTCAGTTCCATTGTCACTTCTGATGTGCTTGATCTTCACACCAAAGTTGGTTGAAGCCCTCGAGGAAAATCATTTGAAGACTTCCTGCACTTCATGTTTGTATGTAACAATATGTACCCATGTTTTACGAGAATAATCATCAACAATAACAAAGCCATATTGAGATGCTTCATTTGAAACAGCAGAATAATGGTTAGGACCAAAAAGATCCATATGAAGCAATTCAAATGGTCGAGTGGTAGTCACGATAGTCTTCGCTGGATGCTTAGCCTTGGTCATCTTTCCAACTTCACAGGCTCCGCACAAGTGATCCTTGAGGAATTTGACATTCTTAATGCCAATGACATGCTTCTTCTTTGCAAGCGTGTGCAAAGTCCTCATGCCTGCATGACCAAGTCGTCGATGCCATAGCTAGCCTTCTGAAGCTTTTGCAAGTAGACATACGGCTGGTTGTGGTCCTGTAGAGAAATCAACAATATACAAGTCTCCTCTCCTAAAGCCTTGGAAGACTTTGGAATTGTCAGCTTCCATGATCACAACACAACGATACTTGCCAAAGACAACAACCATATCAAGATCACAAAGCATTGAGACAGACATGAGGTTGTATCCTAAGGACTCGACAAGCAAGACTTTGTCCATGTGTCGATCCTTTGAGATTGCAACCTTACCTAGACCCAATATCTGACTTTTGCCTTTGTCAGCAAAGATGATATGCTTCAGATGCGATGGAGATAAGGGAGCATCAATCAATAGATCTTGTCACCAGTCATGTGATTTGTACATCCACTATCGAGGACCCACTCATTGGCTTTGGGTTGATCATCCTGCAGATGAATTAGTGCAACTTACGAACTCATATACTTCATCAGTGAAGAATATGACATCAATTCATCAGATCAATTTCATCAAGCAATAGAACAGATAAAGCAGTATGAGGACATGTGAAATGAAAGTTTATTTCTTCATGATTAGCCTGCGTCCTTTCAGGCACTCTCAGGTCTCCAGCAAATTCTTCAGACGTTTACACACGTCTGGAGACCTGACCCTGCATAAGAGATTAGTTCTTTTTCTTCACCACCCACATCTGAAGGGGTGGCAAAGAGTTCATCACTCTGCGAGTTCCATATGAGAAAGGTGGCATAGAAGTCAATCCATTTCATTTCACATAAGAGGAGCTAGGATAAGCATATGAATAAGCAGAGAAATTCTTCGAGGACTTATGAACATAATGGTTAGAAGAGTAATGCTCATATTCATAGCCCTTGTCTCTTCCCTGCGAAACAGAGGTGTTAGCACGATGATAATCATATGAGGACTTTGATCCTTTTGAGGAATATGATCGACGTGAGGAGTTTGGTCCGTATGAGGACTTGGATCCATATGAAGAATTTGGTCCATATGAAGAGTTTGATCTGGGGTTCCTATTCTTCACAGGTGGTGTCATGAGGACATTCACCTGAAGACTTTCAAGGCACTTTTTGGGAACCCAGATTTTCTTCATAGGGGAACCATTCCTGCAGTTAGTGCCAACATATCTAGCAAATACTTCACCATTCTGATTTTTGAATAGTTTTATAGTTGGAGTCAAATGACTCATCAAAAGAATGAGGACATTCACATGTAAAGCCAGATAGATTAGATGGATCTACTGGAGGTCCCTTTCCAGCAACCCATGAGGTTTTGGGGTACTACTCAGGCTTCCAATAAGTACCATCAGCATTGAGTTTCCTCTCATAGGCAATGCCCTCTTTCCTAGGGTTCCTGTTGAGGATCTGCTTTTTAAGCACATCACTAAGGGTCTGATGCCCTTTGAGGCTTTTATACATGCCTGTCATGTACAATTCCTTCAATCCTGCATCATCAGTGATACTAGTAATGTCCTCAGATGAGGAATTAGTGATAGCAGAGACAGTTGAAGAATTTGTAGCATTAGAAGCATTTGAACATTTAGGTGAAGAATTAGTAGATTCACGTTCAATGCATTTCAAACATGGAGGAACAAATTCTTCCTGAGCAGCGCTGATTTGTTGAGCAAGTAATGAATCGCGCTCCTTCTGAAGATCTTCATAACTGACTCTTAGCTTTATAAGATCTTGCTTTCTTTGAAGAAATTCATAAGAAAGATTCTCATGATCAGATAAGAGAGTGTTATCATGACCTTGAAGGGTGTCAAACTTAGACTGAAGTCTCTGAAGACTCTCAGCCAAAGCTTTCGACTGATCCATTTCTTCACCCAACATATCATCACTCTTATTTAGCATGTATTGAACTTTTTCCAAAACTCTTTGTTGTTTAGTGGCAAGGGAAGCAAGTTTGACATAGCTGGGTCCAAACTCATCACCAGATTCATCATCACTAGATTCAGATAGATAGCATTCAGTTACCTTTGCATCTTTTGCCATGAGGCATGGTGTAGAGGATGATGATTCTGGTTCGAAAGTCATCGCTTTGAGAGATTCCTTGAAGTCCTCAAACCAAGGATCATGTCGGGTTCGATGACCTTCATAGACCTCAGAGAGACGGTCCCAGATAAGCTTCGCATGATCGAGATGCATGATGTTCCTGAACTGATTTTGAGACAGACAGGAGCAGATGACGTCCTTCGCCGTGAGGTTGAGAAGAGTGTACTTGCGAATGTCATCAGCTTCCACCATCTTGCACAGATCGGTCAGACCAATCTCAGTGACGGTCCACAGCTCGCTGTTCATCGCCATGAGGCGCTTCTTCATCATGGCCTTCCACTTGGGATACTCGTGACCGTCAAAGATGGGGCACGACACAGTCTTCATTCCTGTGGTCGACATAACTAAAAATCCAGGCGGTTAAACCAAAATCACACAGAACAAGGGAGTACCTTGCTCTGATACCAATTGAAAGTGCGTTATATCGACTAGAGGGGGGTGAATAGGCGATTTTTATGAATTCTTCACTGAGGAATTTGCGGGTGAGGAAATTCCTTAGCGAAGAACTACTTGCAGCGGAATAAGTACTCAAAAGTAAACATAACAGAACACAAGCGTGGTCATCATGATGAAATGAAGGCAAGCACAGAGTATAGAAAGCGTAAACACAGGATAACACAGGATGAAGAAAAACATACTGAAGAAATTGAACTGAGGAAATTGAAAAAGTCTTCAGTCAAAGTCTTCAAACACATATATGAACAAGTGCACAACACAGTTATGAGGAAATGAAAGAGTTGAGGAAATAGAACCAGTAAGCTTGGTGAAGACAATGATTTGGTAGACCAGTTCCAACTGTTGTCTCAGTTGTACGTCTGGTTGGAGCGGCTACGTATTTAAACCTGAGGACACACAATCCTCACCGTATTCTCCTTGAGCTAAGGTCACACAGACCTCGCCCAATCACTCGTGGTAAGTCTTTAGGTGACTTCCAAACCTTCACAGACTAGGTCACTCGGCGATCCACAATTCCTCTTGGATGCTCTAGACCATGACGCCTAACCGTTTGGAAGTAGCACAGTCTTCAAAGGTAACAAGCGTCGGATCCACGCAGGATCAATCTCTTCAGTGATGCTCAATCACTTTGGGTTGTAGGTGTTTGGGTTTGGGTTTTCCTCACTTGATGATTTTCGCTCAAAGTCCTCGAAGGATGGGATGCTCTCAAATGAAAAGTGTCAGTTTCTCTCGGAGCAGCCAACCAGCTAGTGGTTGTAGGGGGCGGCTATCTATAGCCTAGGGAGCAGCCCGACATGATAAGACATAAATGCCCTTCAATAATATGACCGTTAGGTGGGTAGATATTTTGGGACAGCTGGCGCGTGGCACAACAACGGTCGGAAATTTGAGTATCAAATTCCTCAGGGCTATCATGTTCCTCACTGTGTAGGCAATCCGCACTGGCGAATTCCTAACTCCTCAGACAGAACAAATTCCTTAGAGACCAGAAGAACTTCGTCTCTGTCACTGAAGAAATTGACTGAACTGTATGAGATTTCCAATGGCTTCACTCGAAGGGGTTGGTAGGTGTAGGATTTTGAGTTGAGCATCACATGGAAATTTTTCCTTAGTATTTCCTCAACCCCCTTTAACAGTACGGTGTTTCCTATGACTCAAGAAAGAGAAAATGAAACTACGAAAACAAAAGTCTTCACGCTCCATGTTCCTCGAATGAATACCAAGTCTTCAAGGTCACACCAATTTCTTCACTTTCAAAGTCTTCAGAAAGTCTTCAGAAATCCAAAGTCTTCAATCGAAGAACTCCATTTTTAGGGGTCGACTTTCTCTATAAATATCAAACTCCTCATAGACTTATGGACCTGTGTACACTCATAACCACATTAGTCCCTTAACCTATAAGTCTTCAATACACCAAAATCACTAAGGGGCACTAGATGCACTTACAATAACTAGAATAAACAAGGCATACTACGAACAACCAAAGATAGCATTTGAAACTAAACATATGCTAACTACAAACAACCGAACAATCAGAAAAATTAAAAGAGGCATGTGCTAGCTATAACAGGCTTAACAGCAAGCAAATATATGCATTCCTATCGGTATGTTTAAAACTGGATTGATGAAATGTACTGCACAGTAAATAATTTCACATATAGAGCATCACATTGTGAACAACTGAAATAAACAAATCATGGGTTTCCTCACTTGTCACAGATGGGCTCGTTCCCGTGGGAAGAGCACGAACCCTGGATGCGCTCCATGTTGTCGCAGATGGGCTCCTTCCCCTTGGAAGAGCACGGCTGTAAGGGTGCCCTCCCTGATGCCGCAGACGGGCGCTTTCCCCTTGGAAGAGCATATGGGCTCTTTCCCCTTGGAAGAGCCACAGAGGGTGCCCTCCTCGTGGTCGCCGTCGATGAGGTCTGACTTGGAAGCTGTGGATCCCAAGCCATCGTCGCAGAACGTGTCCTTCAGAAATGACAAAAGGGGCTCAATGGCGATGTAGAATGGCAAATTGTTGACAGCGAGCCAGAGGAGATCAGCGGCGGGGCCATGGATGAGATCGACGGCGGTTGAACCCGAGGGGTTGGGGGTGGGCCACTTAACCTGTGACATAGCCCGCCTCAGGGCGTCGCTGTCGATGACCTCGATGTCATAGCCGGCGGACGAGACATGCCCGCATACTCTAGCCCGCTGCTTGAGTGCCTGCCGCCAGTAATGGTCATTAGCTTCCTCGGCGACGTCGGGCGAAGAGACCGCTATACACCTCTTTTGGGCCAGTCGCTCCTCGAGTTCCACGGGAAGCGTAGCTGGGCTTAGGCTACGACGCTCTAGAGTGGGGGATGGGGATCTGTGGGAAAGGGGGCATTTGGCAGGCGTCATCTAAGAAACTCAGGGCGGCCTGGGTATGGAGATCGGTGGGTAAGCTGCACGGGCAAACCGGCAGATGTTGACAATGGAGGCCTTGCGGAAGCAGCGGCAGCGGCGGTGGGAACTTTGCTAGGGTTTCGAGCGAGGGAGGGTGTGTGTGTGTGCACACGCGCGCACGCCCAAGGAGGTTTTGGTGTGTGTGTGTGTGTGTGGAGGGGGCGGGGTGTTTGAGGAAATGACGCGAGTACTAAATTTTTTTCTATGCGGGAGTATAATGCCGGGCTATTGAAAATTTTGATGATAGTGCATCGCACACGGTCCGGAGATAACAACCGTGTGTTATGAAAAAGAAAAACCCTCGAGGCGGGCAGATATTTTCGATGCAGGCGGGATTGGGAACAAGAAACATCACACACGGTCCGGAGATACAACCGTGTGTTATGAAACAGAAAAACCCTCGAAGCGGGTAGATATTTTTGAGAGGGGGAGCCTCGTGGAGCCCAATGTACTGTGCGGATGTGTGCGTGACAGGTGCACCGGCGTGGCACACGGTTAGTTTGAGTGAACCGTGTCTGTTGCGTCATCCGACTTATCTAATGTTCATAAATTTGGTGAAAAATGACGCGGGAGAGGGTCAGAACACGAACACACTTGCATGTGGACCAAATTTCTGTATCAAAAGGGTGGTTTGATTTTTATAACACCAAATGCAACTTCGATGTGGCACCTCTCTTGCAAAGCGCATGGTATTGCTTGATCCCACCCTCTCGTGTCGGCACGAAGGGAATCCTAAGCTATGAATGCATGCCCCCTCCCCCTCAATCGAGGTTCACCTAGCAAAGTGCGAAGTAGCTAGAAGCCCCCCTCCTCCCTCGTGTCGGCACGAAGGGAATCCTAAGCTATATATGA
>NC_057814.1:169658671-169873153 GCF_018294505.1 Triticum aestivum | reverse complement strand
CACACTTTCAATCGGTGGGCCAGAGAGGCATATATCTCACCAAGATGGATCATAAAACGGACCAAGAATAATCCACCTTGGTCGTACAACCTCTCTCTTGTTGTTGGTCAAAGTGATGTCCGTCCATGCGACCCTGGAGATGGGCTAGCTCACCAATAATCACGCAAGTAGCTAGTCCCCGAAGACAACCACTGCATGCGTGTGGCCCAAACATATGTATGGAGAGGTGTGTTTTTGAGTAACAATGAACAACTTTGATGTGGCACCGTGATTTCGAACTAGAAATCCCCACACCGAGTGAGGGTTAGGTTGACGATGCATATGTATGTTACACCACACTTCAAGCCAACAACAGGGATTCATATATGCATGCATGTGTGCATAGTATATGCGCTCAAACTTAATTAGGTCTGAATCTCACCATGACCTATACTATGATAACACTAACCAAATGAAGAATCCGCCATGGTAACCTATCTTGTTGTTGGTCAAGGTGATCATGGATGTCCACGCGGGCCCACGAATATATATAGGCTTGTCGCCGATAACCACGCGAGGGAGTGTATTGTTCAAAGGCAACCACTACATGCATATGTATGGAGGTGATGCGTGCATGCATGTTTGAATACACAACATTGATCTGGCGCGTGTGTCAAAAATCGTACACTAGCTCCCCACACAGAGCGAGATCGATTCATGATGGTGTCGTTGTACTAGCCACTTCGACTCGATGGGAGGGATTCATGCGTACACATGCATATGTGTGTGCTCAAAGTGTATCATGCATGTCATCCTAGAGCAAAAATAATAATCCCCTCCTAAGTCAAATTAACCTCTCTTGTTGTCAGGCAAAAAGAAGTGATGGACCAAGCGGGCCCACAGATGGAAAGCATCGATATCCCTGATAACCGCTTAAGTGGGTGCGAGAGGACAACGACCACCGCTTTGCATGTGGGCCAAACATATATATGTTGAATACCCAAAATGCACAACTTTAATGTGCCACATGCCTCAAACACCGTAAACCATGCACCCACACAGAGCGAGGTTCATATCAAGCGTACTACATATGATGGCCCCGTTCCCCCCTCTTCACCGCATACTATATGCTCCTGCCGTAATATATGTACAACCCAAAAGAATCCTCAACGATGGTGAAATTAATTAACCTCTCCCGATGTAGGTCAAAGTGATGCATGCATGCATGCATTGACGATGGCCTCGTGGGCCCATAGATGGAAGCGTCACACGTGAGTGTCCTAGCTAGGATATATATGAATGTGGCCCAAAAAGGTGTTGTGTGATGTTTGAATAACCAATTTCACAATTTTGATGTGGCACATGCCTCGGTAACCAAAAAGTCCCGACACTGAGTGAGGTGTACTTGTTCACGGATGCATACGTATAGTATATATGCTAGTCCCCTGCCACCTCTTCAACGCGTACTATATACCACCATCACACAAACAAAAAAGATTATACCTTGCTGGTCAAATTAACCTCACTGTCGGCTGTTCGTCAAAGCGATGGACGACGACCTCGCGGGCCCACGGAAAGCGTCACATGCGAGTATCGAGTGTCGTGTAGGACAACCATCGACTGCATGTGGCCAAAACATTTATGTATGAAAGGGTTGTGTAATGTTTTAAATAAAGATTTCACAACTCTGATGTGGTACCAGCCTGCCTAACAAATCGGCCAACCCACACGGTGTCTCACAACTAGTAGTGTACTGCGAGCCATCCGCCACCCCCAGACGCACACACCCACACACACACCGCGAATCCACCACAACTACGATGCATGTTAAATTAATTATCTCGCGGTGAACATACATGTTACCAAAGGAGGGACATTTTAATACGTTTCAAAAAATTGGCAGAGATCATTAATACGTTTTAGTACATTGATTGATTGATTTTCTATGGGTATAATGTGCAAAAATCAAATTTGAGCTACATGCACACGTGACAGTGCACCTAAATGGATTGCAAAAACACATATGTCTCACTGGGTGCATGTTTACTCCTCGTGCAACAAATTTCAAACATTGAGAATCTTGATTTTTAAATTCTAGTACATCCAAAACTTATTTGAAGTTCATGAAACTTATCGTGTTGTCATATGGACACCAATACAAAGTGGCATTGTAATTTTTTTTGTCAAATTTGAGACCAGTTTTGATGTAATCTTTAATTAATTATAGAAGGGAGATTATTAATAATTGGGAACCAATATCCCAAACGGATTATTTATTCGAACCGTGAGCGTTAGACCGACAATGGATACGTGCCATGCTTCGGTTAAGCAATAAAGCGGCAACATTAATCATCCAAATAGAAAAACAATATACGTGCCGCCACGCGACCCGTGTGGCGTGCGAGCAGGCGTGAGTTTATGGGACGCATGCGAGCAGTCCGCCGCGCAGGCAGACGGGGAGGCGTGCATCCAGGTGTGTGAATTGACGGAGGCGTGCTCGCTGCACAGTGTCATCGGGAGGCGTGCGAATAGCTGTGTGAAACTTTGGTAGGCATGCCAGCAGACCGGTGCGCAGGCTCACCGGGAGGCGAGCCATCGGTTTGACCGCCGCCCGCCTCTCTCCCATAACTCCCACTACTCCATATTAATGGTGCGCCCGAGCGGCCGCATCCCCCATCCTCGCTACGCACACACAATCCTCTCTCTCCACTTGCAACCTCGACGCCGCTCTCAGTCCTCAAAGCCGTCAGTGTCTGAGGATGCCACCGAAGCGTCCCATCGGAGGGAGTGGCGACGCCGGGGCTGCTAAAGCACCGGAGCACGGCGTGGAGATGGAGACAGAGGTTGTCGTCACCGCCGGCGAGTTATCGCTGCACCCTAACATCGTCGACGGCGTCGAGCTTCCACAGCCGGAGGCGGAGTTCCACACCGACTCCGACGACCACTCCGGCGACGACTCCGACGACCACTCCGGCGACGACTCTGACGACGACGGACAGCTGGTTAGTCATCTATACCCATTTATGTGTCAAATAGATCATAGGGTTTCTCTGGTTACTCCTGCCTCCCCCTTTTTGGAATAGAAATCATGTGGTTATGTTCTCCCAATCCATGAAATCTGAGTAAGTTTCGTTAGATCCGTGTAGTGTATTGATTGTTTGAATGGTACAGGCGATAAGTGATTAGTTGTCTCATCCGTGCAAATGATTTCTGCTAGTAATCCGACTAGGGTTAGTGTTCGTGTTAATAATTCCTAGCCAGGACTTGACAATTGATTTTGAATGACCTACATATGTTTGTGCCATTATTTTCTTCAAGATTGGTCTGTACATAGACGACTGTGCTTAAAAATCGAACCATAATCTCTGAATATGTATAAATAAATAGCCATAAATTCCTAATCCTACTTCACAGCATGAAATCAGTGATTTGATGCCAAATTTGTTTTACTATATGTATAGGTGTTGTCTGACGATGTGGACAGCGAGGATGAAGATGCCCAGAGGAGGTACAAGAGGCAAATCCTGAGGGAGCTTTATGCGGGAATGCATAACAGGTGTATTAGGACCTGGAACGACGGCTATGGATGCCCATTTTGCAACCACATGATTCATGACGCGTATCTAAGTGTTCTTGTGCATGCAAGAGGCCGGGCCGTTGGCTCCTTCAAGCAGAAGTATTCTCGCAGGGTGGCGCACGACGCGTACGCCGAGTACCTGGAGAAGCTTCAGGATCGTGCCGGCCGCATGTGAGATGAGATGTGGGATGGATCAAACTATGTACGCTTGAGTATGTTTAATGACGGTTGAACTATGTACTTATGGTTGAACTATGCTTATGTACGTGTACGCTTATCATCTATGTCTGAGTATGTTAAATATTTCGCCAAATTTTGGTAAAAATTACAACGGGGGACCAATAAACCAGGACGGACATAGTACGTCAATCACACATGGTTCCCAAAATTGGAACCATGTGCAATGACTATCATTTTGCCTGCTGCGTCAATCACACACGGTTCGCTCTAGCAAACCGTCGCCCCCAAAATTCTTTATGGGACAGAAAACCCTCACCACCCAATTCAAAAAAGAAAAAAGAAAACCCTCACCATCCCCACGTCACAAAAACCCTCACCCCGCCCGCCACCGACCTCGGCCCCTCTGGTACGTTCCCCATTCACACCTGCACAAGCTCCTCCGCGTCTATGCCATGGCACCGCCTATCGCGGGGGTAAACACTTTGCTCGACGCCTGCCGCCGCCGCCAGGCTGCCGCCAAAGCCCACCGCATTTCGCCACTTCCGCTTGCCGCCGCCTATCGCCATCGACTTTCTCGATGCTGCTCACGGTCGACCCAGCTCCGCTCGGTTGGGGAATCTGCCATACTAAGGGTTCTTTCTCCTGGACGACAAGGTAACCAATTTAATGAGATATTATCTCATCTCTTATCCCAGTTCATCTGCCTCCTTTAATCACCCGGCGGAAATCGCCGTGAATTCATTTTTATTCTAGCTGATTTGAGGGTTTTCTTTCATTCATAGAATGTATAGTGCACCGATACTTCAGGACTTGGTGACCGCCGCCAGAGATTCCATCTCATCGTACCAGATAACTTGAGGACGCGCGTGGTATGTTCAATCTCACCCTAAATCGGTTGGCATGGCCTACTTTCTGAACATATTCTAAATATTGCTACATTTGGATAAAAGGTGCCACATGCACCATATACGTCAAAGGGGATTTTTTTCCCCTCTTCTTTCTATATTAGGCAAATTAATGATGTATTGTTCTTTTGATTACTCTCATATTTCCATGACATCTTGTTTACCCTATCTGTTTAATTATAGACTTTTGTCCTTCGATTTCAACTGATGTACAGTTCTTTCAATTTGGGCCCATATTTGCATGTTACCATATTTTCTTTAACAACCCTACCATTTTCTGCATGACATCCCTCGCTATGCAACAGATTATGTAGTGCACAATTTTTCCCTTTACATACATCAAGGCTCCACGAATGTCATACTGCGCACAAACCATGGATTTAAAATCATTGCTACTGTAAGACTTGATGAACGTGGTGACTCCTATTTTGGCACTGGCTTTTGGAATGAAATTGCAAAGTTTTATGTACTGAAAGCTGGCACTAAAATTGCACTGCACATAGAAGGGCCTGGTCATGAGATATATGCTAACTTCCCCGACAAAATCATCCATCCAGACTTTGTTCGAAGTAAGTTTTCTTTTCAACTATCTGCATATGTTGACTTACCCAGCAATGTCAAATGAATTGTGTAGTATTTAAGCAACCAATTGTTATTCCCTTATCTTACTATATTCCTACCTAATAACTTCTAGTTACCAATACACTTTTCTATTGCCCTGTTTTAACTAAATATTCCCTGTACTCCCATTTCTATCAGAAAGCGCCGCTGACAAGGAGACTCCGGAGGTGGAGAACGGGGCTGCCAACAAGCAGAGGCGGGGCGAGCTAGAACCGCAAGCGACTCCAGCAGGCCTAGACTTAATCAGCAGCCTCCCTGATGATATGTTGAGAGTCATCATCTCCCTCCTCCCAATCAAATATGGGGCACGGACAACCCTCCTTTCCCGGCGATGGCGCCCCCTATGGAACTCCAGCCCTCTCGACCTCATCGACACCCACGAGCTCTGCCATGGCTATCGCAAAAGCTTGGATGCGTTCTCCAAGATCCTCGGCAGTCACCTTGGCCCAACCAAAGGCCTTAGAATGGGCAAGTTCCGTTCCAACGGAAAGGACCGAGCCAAGCTTGACGACTGGTTCCGATCCCCGCCCTAGATCAGCTCGAGGAGCTCACTTTTGATGATGGGCATATGCGGTCGCTGCCAACGTCCGCACTCCGCCTCGCGCCCACGCTGCGTGTCGCCAAGTTCAGGAACTGCCATTTCCCGCCCCTTAATGATGCGCCCGCTCTTATTCTACCACGACTGAAGCACCTCGAGCTCGTTGCCGTCTGCCTCTCAATGGGTGACATGGAGCACCTGCTCCGTGGCTGTACTGCACTCGAGTACCTTCGTCTTTAGGCGATCAATGCATTGAGTACCTTCCACATCACCTCCATGACTCTCCGGACTATTTATGTGTGTTGCTGGTGCGGCAGGAAGACATCACAAAAGGTGGACCACGGTATGGTCATCCAGGACACACTTGCACTTGAGAGATTACTTGTAGTTGATCAAGAAGGTCAACAAGAATCAATGTCATTTCTGCGCTGAAATTGACAGTGGTGGGCTACTCGTCTGACAAATACTCCGAACTTGTTATTGGATCCACACCCGTTCAGGTACAACAGCCACCTTCTACCTCTCCTTCTACAAATTAACATTATTTCTAATTTTGAAGATGTTTATTCGTCTGTCATTCAGAAAATGATTCCGACAAGCTTGACCCCAAAACTGTGCGCAGTTAAGGTCTTGGCACTAGAATCTATCGGGCCCGACTTGGAGCAAGTTGTCAGTTTCCTAATATGCTTTCCGTGCCTGGAGAAGCTATATAGGTGATGTTCCTTTCCTGTTAAATGTTAACCATAAGGGAGTTCAATTTGTGACACCTTTTTCCAAGTTTACAATGACAATGTAGTACGATTTTTGAAGGTTCTTTTGGAGGATTTGAGTACATACATGCCCCCCCATATTGGTTGCTTGATCCATATGGTTACAATCAATAAGCATTTCTCCTTTGGATTCATCTGTACTAGTTTTCTTAGGGAACTTTTCATCCACTCCAACCTCTTGTGAAGAAGGCTACATTTTTCTAGAATGTAATCAAATGCCCATGTTAATCATGTCAGATCGAAGATGGCATGTTAGTGCATTTTACAAATCATGCAAACCAAATAGCTAGTCCTGTAGTAATGTTCAAAACTACATGTAGGCACTAACACGTTTTCTTCTTTTGCAGATAATATTAGGCCTAGTGGTGGATAATGTGATACAATATAACAATCATGTCGAATGCCTAGATATGCATCTCTCAGAAATTACTTTGAACTCCTACCGAGGGACCTTACCGAAGATTATATTCGCCAGGTTCTTTGTTCTCAGAGCAAGGGTGCTGAAGGAAATGAGGTTTGCCCTACATTTATTTCACAAAAATGAATGGTCTGTTGATCAGCGCCGGCGCTTGCGGCAGAATGGAGTAGGCTCCAAAAATGCTGAATTATTTTGGAACTTCAGATGACAGAGTAATCGAAAGTCATCGGGTCAACCCCATACATGACTTCTCAGTGGCTGACCCCTTTGCAAAATTGTGAGGTTTCGAAGCCAGACTTAGAAGCGGTGATATTAGTTTGAACCTCTCTGATATCCATGTTCAGCGCATCAGCGCGAGCGTTTGCAGCTGATGAGCTGAATTTCATTTCTAATATCAGTTTGAACCTTGTAATCTTTGAATTTGAGCCATATAACTCTGGAATTTGAACCTTGTAACATTTTGAGCTTTTGTGGTACAATCGTTGAAATGGCATCGTATGAGACTCGTATATTTCTAGCACTGTTTTGACCTTCATGTGCAATGGTCTTCGATTTTATTAACCATTCTCGAATCAGTTTACCTTGTCGATCTCACAGCACACGATCTGTATAGCTAACTCGACTGCGATCTTCGACATTATTGCACATAGTTGGTTTCTTCCACCGTGTGCACTGTAGAGCGAAGAATTAATTATTGCACTCGAGTGTCCATGCCTGGGGTGCGGTGTTGTCAAGCGTGCACTGGATTCTGGAATCCTCCGCTATGAACGTCGTGAAAAGACATGACGATTACAGGCCGGCCGGCCCCCATTTATTATTACAGCGGCCATTTAACCTACCCTTGTGTCTCTTCAACCTTTCGATCGCGCCCCACCATTGCAAGAAGCACACCCACCACAAGAAATTCTTAGAGGGTACCCTGCGTGGCTCCAATGGCGCTCCGAGCGGCTGCCGACGAAGAGCAGCAGTTCACCATGCATGCCGTGGTGGACACCCACAGAAGGTTCATGGACCTCTCGATGGTGTACCCAACGACCCGGTCTGGGCGGAGCACTCCATCCACATCATGGAGCTGTTGCTTGCCGAGGAGAAGTACAAGGTGGTCGGGTTCGACCTCGAGTACACCCGCGCTCGTGCCGGGTCTCGTCCCAAGTTCGCCGTCACCCAGATGTGCATGCGCCACCACGTCCTCGTCTACCACTACTGCCTGGCCACAAGGCCTTGCGAGCATTTCGCCAGGTTTGTCAACAGCCCCCACTACATGTTCGCTACGGTGGACATCACCAACGATGTAAAGGCGCTCGAGAGTTTGGGCATCGCCTGCCAGAATCTTGTCGACATCCAGGGCCAATACAAGATTTGGGGCAGCAAGGAGCATGAGAAGGACTCACTGGTTCACCTCGCCGAGGCCATCATCGACCCCTACTACAGAGACATGAAGGATTCGTGCAACAAGGACAAGCGTGCCTGGTACTCGGCCTGGATGGAGAAACTCGACAAAGCTCACGTCGTGTACTTGGCCAAGGAGGCGTACATGAACTATGACATGTACCGGCGGATCATTGACATGAGGAAGTCCCTCCTTCCCCAAAATGGCCAGGGATCCAGCCGGAAGCAGAGCAATGGCAAGCGTCGTCGCAACAATAAGTAGATGATTAGATCCTCGTTTCTCCTACTTTAGTATGCATGTAATTGCTTACTTTGGTGTGTGCAAATGTTATGTGTGTAGTCACTTGTTATGCAATGCTGTCTTTTTAAGTATATATGTTGATGCTCCGTAGACAGAGCACAGAGCGTAGATGGTGTGCGGACAAAAAAAATCACATCGCACACGGACTAAACAATGGAACCCGTCGGTGATGTTTTCATCAATCACTCACAATTGTATACCAGCAACCGTTTGCTCACAACACACATGTCTTATTAGCAGCAACCGTCTGCGTTCTTATCGGTCCTCACACACATTTCTGATTACAGACCTGTTTGCCGCGTATCACACACATCTTGTTAAGTTGAACCGTTTATGTTCTCATGTCTCAACGCAAACAATTCATCCGAGTGAACCGCATGCCGTATATCGCGCACACCTTTGATCTGGCTGACTGTTTCTTTTGTGTTGCCTAATCACAAACAGTTCATCCGAGTGAACCGTATGCTGTGTATGCACACGCCTCCATCTGGCTGCCCGTTTCTTTTGTTCCTCCTCATCGCAAAAAGTTCATTGAACTGAACTGTATGCCCTTCATCGCAGACGCAACTGAAACCTGAACCGTGTTTGATGCATACGTCATCGCAAACGTTTTACACATTTCTGACAGTTTTCATACAGCACCGTTTGCGATTATGGCATCACACACAGTTTCTCGAAGGGTCTCTGATCGTAGAGTCGCGTTAGCAGCATCCTGCAGTAGTGACCATTCCCCAGCATCATCCCACACAGAACGCCCAACCTGTAAGTTCGCTACCGTAAAGCGAGGAGTTCAGCGTGAACTAGCGAACCGAAGTCACTGTGCAACACATGCTAGTGCTTTACCTCCCACCGTTCACATCATACATAGTTTCACACTGTTATGATTTAATTAATATTGTTATCAAGGAGATAATCATCTCTTGTGTAACCGCACGTGCGTTGCCAATCTGGCAACCGTCACGACGGTTCCCTCGCCCCCCCCCCCTCGAGTGGACGCGCCCCTCTACTTGCGTCCCCTCCAGTTGTATATAAGGGTTGATCATTAACGAAATTGATACTGGTTGCATTCGTTTACATCTCTCTTGTTTTTACTCGTATAACGTTATCAGCGCGTTGCTCTCCGTTGAGGGAGAAAGGCCATCCAGGCGGTCAGAAGGGCATCACGACAAGACGGGGAAGAACGATCACTGCTACCTCTTGAGCATGTGTTGGTTTTCCCTTGAAGAGGAAAGGGTGATGCAGCAAAGTAGCG
Source organism: Triticum aestivum (assembly GCF_018294505.1). Lineage (NCBI taxonomy): Eukaryota > Viridiplantae > Streptophyta > Magnoliopsida > Poales > Poaceae > Triticum > Triticum aestivum. Next base: position 169,863,223 of record NC_057814.1, on the reverse strand, counting down.
TAAGTATTTCCCTCAGCTTTTGAGAACCAAGGTATCAATCGAGTGGGAGGTTACACGCAAGTCGCCTTGTACCTGCACAAACAAACAAGAACCTTGCAACCAACGCGATAAAGGGGTTGTCAATCCCTTCACGGCCACTTGCAAAAGTGAGATCTGATAGAGATAATAAGATAAATATTTTTGGTATTTTTATGATATAGATTGGAAAGTAAAGATTGCAAAGTAAAATAGATCGGAAACTTATATGATGGAAAATAGACCCGGGGGCCATAGGTTTCACTAGTGGCTTCTCTCAAGATAGCAAATTCTACGGTGGGTGAACAAATTATTGTCGAGCAATTGATAGAAAAGTGCATAGTTATGAGAATATCTAGGCATGATCATGTATATAGGCATCATGTCCGCGACAAGTAGACCGAAATGATTCTGCATCTACTACCATTACTCCACACATCGACCGCTATCCAGCATGCATCTAGAGTATTAAGTTCATAAGAACAGAGTAACGCATTAGGCAAGATGACATGATCTAGAGGGATAAACTCAAGCAATATGATATAAACCCCATCTTTTTATCCTCGATGGCAACAATACAATACGTGCCTTGCTGCCCCTGCTGTCACTCGGAAAGGACACCGCAAGATTGAACCCAAAGCTAAGCACTTCTCCCATTGCAAGAAAGATCAATCTAGTAGGCCAAACCAAACTGATAATTCGAAGAGACTTGCAAAGACAACAAATCATACATATAAGAATTCGGAGAAGAACCAAATGTTGTTCATAGATAATCTTGATCAGAAACCCACAATTCATCGGATCTCGACAAACACACCGCAAAAAGAATTACATCGAATAGATCTCCAAGAGAATCGAGGAGAACTTTGTATTGAGATCCAAAGAGAGAGAAGAAGCCATCTAGCTAATAACTATGGACCCGTAGGTCTGTGGTAAACTACTCACACATCATCAGAGAGGCTATGGTGTTGATGTAGAAGCCCCCCGTGATCGATTCCCCCTCCGGCGGAGCACCGGAAAAGGCCCCAAGATGGGATCTCACGGGTACAGAAGGTTGCGGCGGTGGAAATAGGGTTTCGTGGTGCTCTCGGATGTTTTCGGGGTATATGAGTATATATAGGCGAAGGAAGGAGGTCGGTGGAACCACGAGGGGCCCACGAGGGTGGGGGGCGCGCCTACCCCCCCGGGCGCGCCTCCCTACCTCGTGCCGCCTTGTTGCTTCCTTGACGTCCAATCCAAGTCTCCTGGATCACGTTTGTTCCAAAAATAAGTCTCCCGAAGGATTCATTCCGTTTGATATTCCTTTTCTGCGAAACACTGAAATAGGCAAAAAAACAACAATTTGCACTGGGCCTCCGGTTAGTAGGTTAGTCCCAAAAATAATATAAAAGTGCATAATAAAGCCCATTAAAAATCCAAAACAGATAATATAATAGCATGTTACAATCAAAAGTTATAGATACGTTGGAGATGTATCAAGCATCCCCAAGCTTAATTCATGCTCGTCTGTGACACCCGGATAATTAAGCTACATCAACCCTCTGCTAATGATGCCACGTCACCTCGATTACTGTTACTAATCTTGCGTTAGTTCGAAACTGGTTCGAATTCAAATTCAAAATAAAGTCAAACAATAAAAGTTTTCAAATATTAAAACTAAAGTGTTCGAAATATAGCAAATAAATCATAGATGATTGTGGTGGTGGAACCACATTTTTATAAATTATTTAAATGAACAAAAATAAATAAAACAACAGCTTAAACAATTAAATAAATGCCTTTTATTAAATATAAAATATTAAATTATTTTATTTGGGATTAAACTTTTGTGGAAGTGGTGTAATTAGTAAAACTAATTTAGGTACTAATGATATGTTTTACAAAACTAAAATAGATTGGAAACTAAAATAAAACAGAAAAGATAAAATAGATAAAAGAGAAAAGAAACCAAAAAGCAACCCCCTCGGCCCAACCGGGCCACGGCCCAACAGGCCGCCCACTAGGCCGGCCCACTTCCCCCTCTTACTAACTCCCCCGTAACCCTAACCTCCTCCCCACTCGCTCCCACTACCCCCATTCCCCCGATCCAGTTCTTGATCGGGATCGATCCCCATCGGCCCTCGCCCGAGGCAACTGCGCCCTCGAACCCCGCCGACGCCGATGCCGCGCGCCAGGACGCCGCCGCTCGGAGCCCGCGCCCCCTCGCCGGCCTGCCTCCTCCTCCTCACCGGCCTGCACCTTGTCACCGCGTCGCCGTCGTCTCCGTCTCCTCCCCGCGCACCACTTCCCCTTGCCCTACACCCCGCCGTGAGCTCCGACCTCTCCTCTCTCCCTCGCACGCCACGGCACCCGTACGCCCTCCGCCTGCCTCCCGCTCGAACTCGCCGCACGCCGCCTTGCTCGCTCGCATGCTGCCCCCCCCAGACCCGCGACGGCCGCGTCCGCGCACGTGCGCCCCTGTCGCTGCTCTGCATCACCCCGTCACCGCCCGCTGGTCACCGCCCCTTCCCCCTGCTCCTCGCGAAGCCTCGCGCCACGGGCCTTCCCCTGTTCGCAGCGTCCACGCCCAGTGCGTGGCCGCGCCCTGCGCCTCGCCTGCGCGCACGCCCGCAGCCTCCCCCCGTGCGCTGCCTAGCATCGCCGTTGCTCGTCGACCCGCCGCTCCCCGCAGTCGCAAGCTGCGGTTGCTGCTGCTCCTCCTCCACCGTTGCCCCGCTCCGGCCCTTCTCCTCTGCCTGCCGTCAGCCACTGCTCGCCGTGCAGCGTCGCCAGCCACCGCCCATGCTCGGATCCGCCGTAGTCCGGGCCCGTGATACATCTCCAACGTATCTGTAATTTTTGATTCCTCCATGCTATATTATCTTCTGTTTTGGACATTATTGGGCTTTATTATCCACTTTTATATTATTTTTGGGACTAACCTACTAACTGGAGGCCCAGCCCAGAATTGTTGTTTTTGGCTATTCCAGAGTTTCGCAGAAAAAGAATATCAAACGGAGTCCAAACGGAATGAAACCTTCGAGAACGTGATTTTCGGAACGAACATGATCCAGAGGACATGGACCCTACGTCAAGAAAGCCACCAGGAAGCCACGAGGTAGGGGGCGCGCCTACCCCCTGGGCGCGCCCTCCACCCTCGTGGGCCCCACGTTGCTCCACCGACGTACTCCTTCCTCCTATATATACCTACGTACCCCCAAACGATCAGATACGGAGCCAAAAACCTAATTCCACCGCCGCAACCTTCTGTACCCACGAGATCCCATCTTGGGGCCTGTTCCGGAGCTCCGCCGGAGGGGGCATCCATCATGGAGGGCTTCTACATCAACACCATAGCCTCTCCGATGAAGTGTGAGTAGTTTACCTCAGACCTTCGGGTCCATAGTTAGTAGCTAGATGGCTTCCTCTCTCTTTTTGGATCTCAATACAATGTTCTCCCCCTCTCTCATGGATATCTATTCGATGTAATCTTCTTTTGCGGTGTGTTTGTTGAGACCGATGAATTGTGGGTTTATGATCAAGTTTATCTATGAACAATATTTGAATCTTCTAAATTCTTTTATGTATGATTGGTTATCTTTGCAAGTCTCTTCGAATTATCAGTTTGGTTTGGCCTACTAGATTGATCTTTCTTGCAATGGGAGAAGTGCTTAACTTTGGGTTCAATCTTGCGGTGTCCTTTCCCAGTGACAGTAGGGGCAGCAAGGCACGTATTGTATTGTTGCCATCGAGGATAACAAGATGGGTTTTTTATCATATTGCATGAATTTATCCCTCTACATCATGTCATCTTGCTTAAGGCGTTACTCTGTTCTGATGAACTTAATACTCTAGATGCATGCTGGATAGCGGTCGATGTGTGGAGTAATAGTAGTAGATGCAGGCAGGAGTCGGTCTACTTGTCTTGGACGTGCTGCCTATATACATGATCATACCTAGATATTCTCATAACTATGCTCAATTCTGTCAATTGCTCAACAGTAATTTGTTCACCCACCGTAAAATACTTGTGCTCTTGAGAGAAGCCACTAGTGAAACCTATGGCCCCCGGGTCTATCTTCATCATATTAATCTTCCGACACTTAGTTATTTCCGTTCCTTTTTATTTTGCTTTTATTTTACTTTGCATCTTTATCTCAAAAATACCAAAAATATTATCCTATCATATCTATCAGATCTCACTCTCGTAAGTGACTGTGTAGGGATTGACAACCCCTTATCGCGTTGGTTGCGAGGATTTATTTGTTTGTGTAGGTACGAGGGACTTGCGTGTAGCCTCATACTGGATTGATACCTTGGTTCTCAAAAACCGAGGGAAATACTTACACTACTTTGCTGCATCACTCTTTCCTCTTCAAGGGAAAACCAACGCAGTGCTCAAGAGGTAGCAAGAAGGATTTCTGGCGCCGTTGCCGGGGAGGTCTACGCAAAAGTCAACATACCAAGTACCCATCACAAATCCTTATCTCCCGCATTACATTATTTGCCATTTGCCTCTCGTTTTCCTCTCCCCCAGTTCACCCTTGCCATTTTATTCGCCCTCTCTTTTCCGTTCGTCTTTTCGTTTGCCTTGATGTCTTACTTGGCTCGTTTGTACGTTTGGTTGAAATAATTGAGTATTTATTCCTAAACAGAGAAGCTAATATCTATGGATCCTCATCCGCTTGCCAATCTTTTTAAGAGATCCAATTATGTTGAACCAATTCCTAGTGATTTGGATGCACTAGATTATCTTTATAAGGTTTTGCTTGAAATCCGTGAATCTGAAAATTGTGATGAAGTGCTTTATGAAGTGATTCACGATAGATCTTTGAATAAAAAGCATGATTGCAATGATTTTATTATAAATTCTATGGATGTAAATTATGCTAATAATATGCAAAACCCTAAGCTTGGGGATGCTAGTTTTGCTATGTCCACTACCTGTTGCAATAATCATGATTGGGGAGATTCTTCTTATGATCTTGAAAATTTATTTAAGCCCCATGATGAATATAAGATTGATAATAGTGTTTGCAATAATATTGAAAGTGGGTTTGGAAGAGTGTCAACTTTAGATCCCACATATTTGGATAATATTCAATCTTATGAAATTTTTGATAAAAGTGGGCTTGGAGAAATCATGACTTTAGTTAATGATAATCCCACTATTTTGGAAGAGTGTCAACTTCGCATGCATGTGGATCGTGTTGAGAATATGTTATGTGATAGCTATATTGTTGAACTTTCTTATGATCCTACATGTAATTATTATGAGAGAGGAAAATATGGTTATAGAAATTTTCATGTTACTAAATTACCTCTCGTTATGTTGAGATTGCTATTGTTCCTTTCCGCTTCCTTGCATATGCTAGTTTTTGCTTGCTATGATAATTTGTTTTTCTATAAGATGCCTATGCATAGGAAGTATGTTAGACTTAGATGTGTTTGTCACGTGTTTTATGATGCTCTCTTTGTGCTTCAATTCTTGTCTTTCATGTGAGCATCATTAAAATTATCAATGCCCAGCTAAAAGGCTTTAAAGAAAAGCACTTGTTGGGAGACAACCCAATATTTTTCCTTGCTGTTATTCAATAATTTTTTGTTCTAGCCTCTTGTTAGATGTTTTTTTATGTTTTAGTTAGTGTTTGTGCCAAGTTAAACCTATAGGATCTTCTTGGATGATAGTTATTTGATCTTGCTGAAAATTCCAGAAACTTTCTGTTCACGAAAATAATTGTTAAAAATCACCAGAACGTGATAAAATATTGATTCCAATTTCTGCTGATCAATAAAAAATTCTCTAGATCGTCCTATTTTGGCTGATTTTTTGGAGTTCCAGAAGTTTGCGTTAGTTACAGATTACTACAGACTATTCTGTTTTTGACAGATTCTGTTTTTCGTGTGTTGTTTGCTTATTTTGATGAATCTATGGCTAGTAAAATAGTTTATAAACCATAGAGAAGTTGGAATACAGTAGGTTTAACACCAATATAAATAAAGAATGAGTTCATTACAGTACCTTGAAGTGGTCTTTTGTTTTCTTTCGCTAACGGAGCTCACGAGATTTTCTGCTGAGTTTTGTGTTGTGAAGTTTTCAAGTTTTGGGTGAAAGATTTGATGGATTATGGAACAAGGAGTGGCAAGAGCCTAAGCTTGGGGATGCCCATGGCACCCCCAAGATAATCTAAGGACACCAAAAAGCCAAAGCTTGGGGATGCCCCGGAAGGCATCCCCTCTTTCGTCTACTTCCATCGGTAACTTTACTTGGAGCTATATTTTTATTCACCACATGATATGTGTTTTGCTTGGAGCGTCTTGTATGATTTGAGTCTTTGCTTTTTAGTTTACCACAATCATCCTTTGCTGTACACACCTTTTGAGAGAGACACACATGATTCGGAAATTATTAGAATACTCTATGTGCTTCACTTATATCTTTTGAGTTATATAGTTTTTGCTCTAGTACTTCACTTATATCTTTTAGAGCACGGTGGTGGATTTGTTTTATAGAAACTATTGATCTCTCATGCTTCACTTAGATTATTTTGAGAGTCTTAAATAGCATGGTAATTTGCTTAAATAATCCTAATATGCTAGGTATTCAAGATTAGTAAAAACTTTCTTATGAGTGTGTTGAATACTAAGAGAAGTTTGATGCTTGATGATTGTTTTGAGACATGGAGGTAGTGATATTAAAGTTGTGCTAGTTGAGTAGTTGTGAATTTGAGAAATACTTGTGTTGAAGTTTGCAAGTCCCGTAGCATGCACGTATGGTAAACGTTATGTAACAAATTTGAAACATGAGGTGTTCTTTGATTGTCCTCCTTATGAGTGGCGGTCGGGGACGAGCGATGGTCTTTTCCTACCAATCTATCCCCCTAGGAGCATGCGCGTAGTGCTTGGTTTTTGATGACTTGTAGATTTTTGCAATAAGTATGTGAGTTCTTTATGACTAATGTTGAGTCCATGGATTATACGCACTCTCACCTTTCCACCATTGCTAGCCTCTTCGGTACCGTGCATTGCCCTTTCTCACATTGAGAGTTGGTGCAAACTTCGCCGGTGCATCCAAACCCCGTGATATGATACGCTCTTTCACACATAAACCTCCTTATATCTTCCTCAAAACAGCCACCATACCTACCTATTATGGCATTTCCATAGCCATTCCGAGATATATTGCCATGCAACTTTCCACCATTCCGTTTATCATGACACGTTCATCATTGTCATATTGCTTTGCATGATCATGTAGTTGACATAGTATTTGTGGCAAAGCCACCGTTCATAATTCTTTCATACATGTCACTCTTGGTTCATTGCATATCCCGGTACACCGCCGGAGGCATTCATATAGAGTCATACTTTGTTCTAGTATCGAGTTGTAATCATTGAGTTGTAAATAAATAGAAGTGTGATGATCATCATTTTCTAGAGCATTGTCCCAAGTGAGGAATAAAAAAAAGAGAAAGGCCATAAAAAGAGAAGGCCCAAAAAAATGAGAGAAAAAGAGAGAAGGGACAATGTTACTATCCTTTTACCACACTTGTGCTTCAAAGTAGCACCATAATCTTCATGATAGAGAGTCTCTTGTTTTGTCACTTTCATATACTAGTGGGAATTTTTCATTATAGAACTTGGCTTGTATATTCCAACAATGGGCCTCCTCAAGTGCCCTAGGTCTTCGTGAGCAAGCAAGTTGGATGCACACCCACTTAGTTTCTTTTGTTGAGCTTTCATATATTTATAGCTCTAGTGCATCCGTTGCATGGCAATCCCTACTCCTTGCATTAACATCAATCGATGGGCATCTCCATAGCTCATTGATTAGCCTCGTTGATGTGAGACTTTCTCCTTTTTTGTCTTCTCCACATAACCCCCATCATCATATTCTATTCCACCCATAGTGCTATATCCATGGCTCACGCTCATGTATTGCGTGAAGGTTGAAAAAGTTTGAGATTACTAAAGTATGAAACAATTGCTTGGCTTGTCATCGGGGTTGTGCATGATGAGAGCATTCTTGTGTGACGAAAATGGAGCATGACTAAACTATATGATTTTGTAGGGATGAACTTTCTTTGGCCATGTTATTTTGAGAGGACATAATTGCTTAGTTAGTATGCTTGAAGTATTATTATTTTTATGTCAATATTGAACTTTTATCTTGAATCTTTCGGATCTGAATATTCATACCACAATTAAGAAGAATTACATTGAAATTATGCCAAGTAGCATTCCACATCAAAAATTCTGTTTTTATCATTTACCTACTCGAGGACGAGCAGGAATTAAGCTTGGGGATGCTTGATACGTCTCCAACGTATCTATAATTTTTGATTGCTCCATGCTATATTATCTTCTGTTTTGGACATTATTGGGCTTTATTATCACTTTTATATTATTTTTGGGACTAACCTATTAACCGGAGGCCCAGCCCAGAATTGCTGTTTTTTGCCTATTTCAGAGTTTCGCAGAAAAAGAATATCAAACGGAGTCCAAACGGAATGAAACCTTCGGGAACGTGATTTTCGGAACGAACATGATCCAGAGGACTTGGACCCTACGTCAAGAAATCCACCAGGAAGCCACGAGGTAGGGGGCGCGCCTACCCCCCTGGGCGCGCCCTCCACCCTCGTGGGCCCCATGTTGCTCCACCGACGTACTCCTTCCTCCTATATATACCTACGTACCCCCAAACGATCAGATACGGAGCCAAAAACCTAATTCCACCGCCGCAACCTTCTGTACCCACGAGATCCCATCTTGGGGCCTGTTTCGGAGCTCCGCCGGAGGGGGCATCCATCACGGAGGGCTTCTACATCAACACCATAGCCTCTCCGATGAAGTGTGAGTAGTTTACCTCAGACCTTCGGGTCCATAGTTATTAGCTAGATGGCTTCCTCTCTCTTTTTGGATCTCAATACAATGTTCTCCCCCTCTCTCGTGGAGATCTATTCGATGTAATCTTCTTTTGCGGTGTGTTTGTTGAGACCGATGAATTGTGGGTTTATGATCAAGTTTATCTATGAACAATATTTGAATCTTCTGAATTCTTTTATGTATGATTGGTTATCTTTGCAAGTCTCTTCGAATTATCAGTTTGGTTTGGCCTACTAGATTGATCTTTCTTGCAATGGGAGAAGTGCTTAGCTTTGGGTTCAATCTTGCGGTGTCCTTTCCCAGTGACAGTAGGGGCAGCAAGGCACGTATTGTATTGTTGCCATCGAGGATAACAAGATGGGGTTTTTATCATATTGCATGAATTTATCCCTCTACATCATGTCATCTTGCTTAAGGTGTTACTCTGTTCTTATGAACTTAATACTCTAGATGCATGCTGGATAGCGGTCGATGTGTGGAGTAATAGTAGTAGATGCAGGCAGGAGTCGGTCTACTTGTCTCGGACGTGATGCCTATATACATGATCATACCTAGATATTCTCATAACTATGCTCAATTATGTCAATTGCTCAACAGTAATTTGTTCACCCACCGTTAAATACTTATGCTCTTGAGAGAAGCCACTAGTGAAACCTATGGCCCCCAGGTCTATCTTCATCATATTAATCTTCCGACACTTAGTTATTTCCGTTGCTTTTTATTTTGCTTTTATTTTACTTTGCATCTTTATCACAAAAATACAAAAAATATTATCCTATCATATCTATCAGATCTCACTCTCGTAAGTGACCGTGTAGGGATTGACAACCCCTTATCGCGTTGGTTGCGAGAATTTATTTGTTTGTGTAGGTACGAGGACTTGCGTGTAGCCTCCTACTGGATTGATACCTTGGTTCTCAAAAACTGAGGGAAATACTTACGCTACTTTGCTGCATCACCCTTTCCTCTTCAAGGGAAAACCAATGCAGTGCTCAAGAGGTAGCAGCCCGCGCCCCGCCATGGCCGCGGCCGGCGCTCGATCCCGCCCCGACGGGCGTCCCCGCCAGCGCCCAGATGGGCTGGCGCCCGTGGTCCCACTAGCGCCCGACCCGATAGGCCCCCTGGGGCATATGACAAGGGGAGCCCGCCCAGAACGTTTTTTATAATAAATAAATAAAAATAAAAATGAATTATAAATTAATGAATTAATGAATTAATTAAGTTAATTAATCCTGTTTAATTAACCTAATTAACTAGTTAGTTTAATTAAACAGTAATTAGTTTAGCTAAATCCTAATTAATCTAAACAGAGTATGACAGGTGGGTCCCACTAGACCCACACGTCAGTCTGACCAGTCAACACCTTTGTTGACTGCTGACGTCATGATGACGTCAGCGTGCACTATTCTGGATAATGTTGAATTAAATTAATTAAATAAATTCTAAAAATGATTTAAAACTTTAGAAAATCATATAAAATAAACCGTAGCTGAGATGAAAATACTTTCTACATGAAAGTTGCTCAGAACGACGAGACGAATCAGGATACGCAGCCCTTTCGTCCGCCACACATCCCTAGCATAGCGAACACGCAACTTTCCCCTCAGACGCCGCTGCTACCCAGTACGACTACGGTGTTGACGACCCCTCCTTCTTGGCTGAGCTTCCAGGCAAGCCCCCCCCCCCCTTGATCACCAGATATCGCCTATTCTACTCTCTACTGCTTGCATTAGAGTAGTGTAGCATGTTACTGCTTTCCGTTAATCCTATCCTGATGCATAGCCTGTCCTTGCTACTACTGTTGTTACCGTTACCTGCAATCCTACATGCTTAGTATAGGATGCTAGTCTTCCATCTGTGGCCCTACATTCTTGTCCGCCCGCCTTGCTATACTATCGGGCCGTGATCACACGGGAGGTGATCACGGGTATATACTTATATACTATACATGATACCTGTGGTGACTAAAGTCGGGTCGGCTCGTAGGAGTACCCGCGAGTGGATCTTTGTGGCGGATCGACAGGGCAGGTTGAGACCACCTAGGCGAGAGGTGGGCCTGGCCCTGGTCGGCGTTCGCGGTTACTTCAAAATAACACGCTTAACGAGATCTTGGTATTTGATCTGAGTCTGGCCACTGGCCTATACGCACTAACCAACTACGCGAGAACAGTTATGGGCACTCGACGTCATGGTATCAGCCGAAGCCTTCGTGACGTCAGCGACTGAGTGGCGCGCGTCGGATTGGATTGGAACGCCTGCTAGGCTCGGTCTGCTTCCGGCCGCCCTCGCAACGTGCAGGTGTGCAATGGGCGATGGGCCCAGACCCCTGCGCCATAGGATTTAGACCTGCGTGCTGACCTCTTTGTTGTGCCTAGGTAGGGCTGCGACGTGTTGATCTTCCGAGGCCGGGCATGACCCAGGAAAGTGTGTCCGGCCAAATGGCATCGAGCGTGTTGGGTTATGTGGTGCACCCCTGCAGGGAAGTTTATCTATTCGAATAGCCGTGATCTTCGGTAAAAGGACGACTTGGAGTTGTGCCTTGACCTTATGACAACTAGAACCGGATACTTAATAAAACACACCCTTCCAAGTGCCAGATATAACCCGGTGATCGCTCTCACACAGGCCGACGAGGGGAGGATCGCCGGGTAGGATTATGCTATGCGATGATACTTGGTGAACTTACCATCTACTCTCTTCTACATGCTACAAGATGGAGGCTGCCAGAAGCGTAGTCTTCGACAGGACTAGCTATCCCCCTCTTATTCTGGCATTCTGCAGTTTAGTCCATCGATATTGCCTCTTTACACATATACCCATGCATATGTAGTGTAGATCCTTGCTTGCGAGTACTTTGGATGAGTACTCACTATTGCTTTTCTCCCTCTTTTCCCCTTTCCCTTCTACCTGGTTGTCGCAACCAGATGCTGGAGCCCAGGAGCCAGATGCCACCGTCGACGACGACTCCTACTACACCGGAGGTGCCTACTACTACGTGCAGCCCGCTGACGACGACCAGGAGTAGTTTAGGAGGATCCCAGGCAGGAGGCCTGTGCCTCTTTCGATCTGTATCCCAGTTTGTGCTAGCATTCTTAAGGCAAACTTGTTTACTTATGTCTGTACTCAGATATTGTTGCTTCCGCTGACTCGTCTATGATCGAGCACTTGTATTCGAGCCCTCGAGGCCCCTGGCTTGTATTATGATGCTTGTATGACTTATTTATGTTTTTTTAGAGTTGTGTTGTGATATCTTCCCGTGAATCCCTGATCTTGATCGTACACGTTTGCGTGCATGATCAGTGTACGATTGAATCGGGGGCGTCACAAGTTGGTATCAGAGTCGACTGCCTGTAGGAATCCCCCTTCCACACTCCTTGGTCGAAGTCGAGTCTAGACTTTACAAAACTTTTACTAACATGGATGTGCGGCTTACTGCCCCACGTCGCCATCGGGTGGTATTAGGATCTTTTACTCCACGTCTATACTCTGGGACTCTGATCTCTCTTCTATTCGGGTTAAATGAATTTTGCTAAATCTAACATTTGGATCTCGTGATCACTTTCACCCGGAGAGCACCTTATTACCGATGATCGTCTACTGCACCAGAAGATTCCGAGGATACTCTATGATGTTCTCTCGAGACTTGTGCCATTGCTTTTGCAATTCCCATCCATCGATAAACCTCTATGGGTAACTTCTCATTCATACCTTCATCCCCAGTTGCTCTTGTTATTACAAGATGCCGTGAAATACTCTTCGATGTTCCGAGGATCCTTTATGCTTACTGCCTTGCAGTTCCCTTTCCGCACAAATACATGTACGGATAATTCCTCACAATTACCGGAATTCATTCATCCCCGGTTGTTCATGTGTCTCACAACATACTTTGAAATGCCATTTGATCTTCCAAGAGTCCTCTACAGCTTAGTGCTTATGAGATTCTTCTTGCCTGCTGCATTGTGGTTAATTCCATATGCCTAGCAATATTCCTTGACGTCCTTTGTCATTATCATCTTGAGTCCCTCGATTCAATACGTGTGTGATTGCTCATAATCATCAGCTGATCCTTAGGAATTATCTTTCTGGCTCAGACGTCATTCCAGATATGAGTTGATTTTCCGCCAATCAAACTTACTCGTAATTGATCAGGGCATCTAATTCTGATACACAGATCTGGAATTCATAATTTCTTTGATTATTAAAACATCGAAGTATTCAGATGTTTCCATAATCTGATGCCTTTGCATATTTCTTCCTCTGATTGAGTACCGATACTCATGTCAGCTCCGTTGTGGACCGCCAGACCCATTGCTGGGTTGTTATCCGTTGGTATCATTCACATTCAAATATTGTGAGTTCTTTCCCTCATACATAATGCCTTTGGTAAATTGTATCCTCTGCCTTGACAACCATGCTCTACTATCGATCTTGGTTAATTACTCCTAAAAATTTTGTGGTATATGTTCCTAAGATGCCCCGATGGGTTGAACCAACACCTTCCCTAATCAGTGAGAACCCGAAAGATTTCACGGGTCATACTTATCTGGTATTGCACCAGGTAAAACTTTCAACAACTAATGTCATTTTCGAAATACGAGAGGTGAATGGAAGGTTATGCATTGAGGAAGTGGGAGTCGACCTTGAACTTTGTGTTCATGCCCATGGACACGATGTAGATCCTATCATGGAAGCTTCTTGTAATAATAACTATTTCCTTGATAACTATCATCTGGTATCTATGAATTGATCCTTTGCAACCGTGGTTCCGACCATGATTGTTCTTCTTTGATCCCATTTCTCGGACAAGTTAAAACATTTGTCTTCTACAGATCAATGCATCTGCCCTACCTCTATTATGATCTACCTTCAAGTATTACCCCTGGTATCTCGAGGATATCATGACATTGCTCTACACCTTATGAATTTTTGATGAAGTACTACCTTTCCCTGTCGCTGTCACTTCATGGGTGCCGGGTTGTTTGTCAACCCAAAACACCGATAAGTGAATCTGTTCCGCACTCCGAATCAATAACTCTAAGTAATTTTCGTTGCTTATGAGTTTATTAATCCTTCAAGTCATTCCTAACCTGATCGTCTATATCATTATCGTGCAAACTTTTAACTATGCTACCTGGTCCTTCTTCCCGGAGCACAATTTTTGACGATGAGCTAAGCTTATTTCGATTTTCCTCACCATATCATTTCGCCTTGAACAACAAGCTTGATTTAAAGTTTGTGTCCTACCCATGGTTCCAATAACCTTTCGCTTCATCATTCCTTTGACTTGATGTCGTTGTTGATCGATTACATCTTCAAGAAACCTCTCGACAAGTGTGTCGTGATCATCGTCAACATTTTAACTTCTTCCGAGATATCAATTGAATTCATGATGAAAAATTCCATGCTTGCCCTCGATGATTTGTGTTGTCATCGACCATTTTATTGCCTTCCCTCCAACACAAACTTGTTCATATTCTGGGTTATACCTTGAGTTCCTTGCTATCCAACATTTGTTCTTCTTTAGCTTGGAGTATTACCATCTTTTATGACAAGCGGGATGTGAGGATTACTCCCACCCCTTAGGAATTCTTGGTATAGTGATACTTCTCACCATCATCATTCTTTCTTGGTCCTCGTGTTGGTTCTAATTGGAAAACCGAAAATTGAACTATGACGTGCGAATTCAAAACTTCTAGCAACCCTATTGTTTTGAAGTTAATGGTCGATAGTTCATTCTTAGACTATTGGTTATTGAATCACCATTCTAAACTTTGATCATGCTACATAAGCCCATATTATGGGTGCACCTTTCAGCCAATGGTTAATGGTGTATGTTTTCCTCGAGCATACATCATTATACCATTTGATCTGACAAATTTTATCTCCTTGTTCACATAATTGTGGAAATCCATCTTGTTGGAAATCTTGATGAATTGTCGCTGAGACCATCAGCCACCTCCTCATCCTCTCCTTGGTTTAATGATGAACTCTTGTTTTGGAACTCGCTCCCATAGTTCATTTCTCGAGAATCTTACATTGTCATCTCGTCAATTTGTGTTGCACCTTTTCTTCTCTGGCATCCTAAGTCAGAGGTATCCTGACACCAATCGAATCTGAACCTCGGTCAGATATGATGGTTGGGACATATTTCAAAGAGTTATAATATTGGTCTTTATATGACTCGGTAAGGTGATGTCATGCCTAGCACACCTGGCTGGAGGACCTATTATTATAAGTTTCCTTCTTAGCAAGGTTACTCATTCTTCCATGAGGGAATTGTAAGACTTATTCTATAAGTTGATCCTGATGGATCCTTTGTGTATCCAAGGTCTGACCTTTGCTTGAAGACCATGTCAGTGCTATCTCGAAGCATGTCTATGGTACTCCGATTTTCAATAAGGACATTTGAAGCACCATGCTAAATGTTTCTTGTTGAAATTACCCAAATACCGTTGCATGGGTAATGTCATGAAATTTCTCTCCCCTTTCCTAAAGAGTTTTCTACACTATATCCTACCAAGGATATCATGCTTTGCTTGTCCTTGGGAAGGATATACCCCTGATATATGTGTTTAAACACATTTTCCTTTCCGTTGTTTGGTTTAACCTTTCTTGTGATCTATATGATCTAAGCAGTAATATTCTCCTGCTTATGTATATACCTCGGTGTACTATTCTGTCAGCAAGACCTTGTTACTATTGTTGATGACATTTCGGTAGCCACCGATGGACGAGAACCTTGCCTATTGGCCCGCCTCGTTCAACGAGCAGGAAAATGGTTCTCTTCGTCCCTCGCCCTTGGTATCGATGTTGTTGCTGACATAACTGACAGGCTACCCTCTGACACGCCTTACTATCGTGACCATGCAAGATGTTGGCCCCCTTCCTACTTTAAACCACATGGTGGGCCCATAACCCACAGTTCCACGGGATCGAAACCTGACTCTCCTGTACACCCCCTGTTCCCAAAGTTATTCCTTGCGCGTGGCCTCGTATGTAATTCACGGGCCACCGTCCCAAGTGATCTATTCTGGTAACAGACGCAATACTCAATCTCGTTGCTCTGGACCCGTTTCGCATGTTGTTTCAGACATCGAACGATTTCCTATCCGTTTGAAACTTCTCATGGTACCTTCTTACTTTGCTCTCGATAACTTCTTAAGTTTCAATTCGAGAGATACTTATGCTTCTCCCCCTGAGTTAACCGTCCGATGATCAATTTTGTTAGAATCCGGCCTTATAGAGTTTTCCCCCCTCTTATCCTTTCGTAAGTCCGGTGAAGATCCTGAAGGAAGGACGACAATTTCATCATGATGCATTGAGGCATAGGAGTGAAGACATCAATGCTATGGATCGACCTCTTCCAGGAGAGCAACCAAAGACGAGAAGATCCGTTAGACTTTCGTAACCAGAACTTCCCCCTTACACCCCTCTTAAATCTCGGGACGAGATTTCTTGTATTGGAGGAGAATTGTGATGCCCAGATAATTAAGCTACATCAACCCTCTGCTAATGATGCCACATCACCTCGATTACTGTTACTAATCTCGCGTTAGTTCGATACTGGTTCGAATTCAAATTCAAAATAAAGTCAAACAATAAAAGTTTTCAAATATTAAAACTAAAGTGTTCGAAATATAGCAAATAAATCATAGATGATTGTGGTGGTGGAACCACATTTTTATAAATTATTTAAATGAACAAAAATAAATAAAACAACAGCTTAAACAATTAAAGAAATGCCTTTTATTAAATATAAAATATTAAATTATTTTATTTGGGATTAAACTTTTGTGGCAGTGGTGTAATAAGTAAAACTAATTTAGGTACTAATCATATGTTTTACAAAACTAAAATATATTGGAAACTAAAATAAAACAGAAAAGATAAAATAGATAAAAGAGAAAAGAAACCAAAAAACAACCCCCCCAGCCCAACCGGGCCACGGCCCAACCGGCCGCCCACTAGGCCGGCCCACCTCCCCCTCCTACTAACTCCCCAGAAACCCTAACCTCCTCCCCACTCGCTCCCACTACCCCCGTTCCCCCGATCCAGTTCTGGATCGGGATCGATCCCCATCGGCCCTCGCCCGAGGCAACCGCGCCCTCGAACCCCGCCGACGCCGATGCCGCGCGCCAAGACGCCGCCGCCCGGAGCCCGCGCCCCCTCGCCGGCCTGCCTCCTCCTCCTCACCGGCCTGCACCTCGTCACCGCATCGCCGTCATCTCCGTCTCCTTCCCATGCACCACTGCCCCGTGCCCTACGCCCCGCCGTGAGCTCCGACCTCTCCTCTCTCCCTCGCACGCCACGGCACGCATACGCCCTCTGCCTGCCTCCCGCTCGAACTCGCCGCACGCCGCCTTGCTCGCTCGCACTCTGCCAGCCCGAGACCCGCGACGGCCGCGTCCGCATACGGGCGCGCCCCTGTCGCTGCTCTGCATCACCCCGTCACCGCCCACTGGTCACCGCCCCTTCCCCCTGTTCATCTCGAAGCCTCGCGCCACGGGCCTTCCCCTGTTCGCTGCGTCCGCGCCCGGTGCGTTGCCGCGCCCGGTGCGTTGCCGCGCCCTGCGCCTCGCCTGCGCGCACGCTCGCAGCCTCCCCCCGTGCGCTGCCTAGAATCGCCGTTGCTCGTCGACCCGCCGCTCACCGCAGTCGCAAGTTGCGGCTGCTGCTGCTCCTCCTCCACCGTTGCCCCGCTCCGGCCCTTCTCCCCTGCCCGCCGTCAGCCGCTGCTCGCCGTGCGGCATCGCCAGCCACCGCCCATGCTCCGATCCGCCGCAGTCCGGGCCCGCGCCCCGCCATGGCCGCGGCCGGCGCTCGATCCCGCCCCGACGGGCGTCCCCGCCAGCGCCTAGACGGGCTGGCGCCCGTGGCCCCGCTAGCGCCCGACCCGATAGGCCCCCTGGGGCCTATGACAAGGGGGCCCGCCCAATTTTTTTTATAATAAATAAATAAAAATAAAAATGAATTAATAAAATGATTTTTAATTAATTAAGTTAATTAATCATGTTTAATTAACCTAATTAACTAGCTAGTTTAATTAAACAGTAATTAGTTTAGCTAAATCCTAATTAATCTAAATAGAGTATGACAGGTGGGTCCCACTGGACCCACACGTCAGTTTGACCAGTCAACACCTCTGTTGGCTGCTGACGTCGTGATGACGTCAGCGTGCACTATTCTGGATAATGTTGAATTAAATTAATTAAATAAATTCTAAAAATGATTTAAAACTTTAGAAAATCATATAAAATAAACTGTAGCTCAGATGAAAATACTTTCTACATGAAAGTTGCTCAGAACGACGAGATGAATCCGGATACGCATCACGTTCGTCCGCCACATCCCTAGCATAGAGAACACGCAAATTTCCCCTCTGGTTCATATGTCCGAAAACGCGAAACACCGGGAATACTTTCCCGGGTGTTTCCCCCTTCGCCGGTATCACCTATTACCGTGATTGGGCACCCCTACCAACGCTCATTGTCATGTCATGCATCGTCATGCATATGTTTGCATTATATTTATTGTTTCTTCCCCCTCTTCTCTCGCTAGACTCCGAGACCGACGCCGCTGCTACCCAGTACGACTATGGTGTTGACGACCCCTCCTTCTCGGCTGAGCTTCCAGGCAAGCCCCCCCCCCCCTTGATCACCAGATATCGCCTATTCTACTCTCTACTGCTTGCATTAGAGTAGTGTACCATGTTACTGCTTTCCGTTAATCCTATCCTGATGCATAGCCTATCCTTGCTACTACTGTTGTTACCTTTACCTGCAATCCTACATGCTTAGTATAGGATGCTAGTATTCCATCTGTGGCCCTACATTCTTGTCTGTCTGCCTTGCTATACTATCGGGCCGTGATCACTCGGGTGGTGATCACGGATATATACTTATATACTTTACATGATACATGTGGTGACTAAAGTCGGGTCGGCTCGTAGGAGTACCCGCGAGTGGATCTTTGTGGCGGAGCGACAGGGCAGGTTGAGACCACCTAGGCGAGAGGTGGGCCTGGCCCTGGTCGGTGTTCGCGGTTATTACAAAATAACATGCTTAACGAGATCTTGGTATTTGATCTGAGTCTGGCCACTGGCCTATACGCACTAACCAACTACGCGGGACAGTTATGGGCACTCGACGTCGTGGTATCAGCCGAAGCCTTCGTGACGTCAGCGACTGAGCGGCGCACGCCGGATTGGACTAGAACGCCTGCTAGGCTAGGTCTTCTTCCGACCGCCCTCGCAACGTGCAGGTGTGCAATGGGCGATGGGCCCAGACCCCTGCGCCATAGGATTTAGACCGGTGTGCTAACCTCTTTGTTGTGCCTAGGTAGGGCTACGACGTGTTGATCTTCCGAGGCCGGGCATGACCCAGGAAAGTGTGTCCGGCCAAATGGGATCGAGCGTGTTGGGTTATGTGGTGCACCCCTGCAGGGAAGTTTATCTATTCGAATAGCCGTGATCTTCGGTAACAGGACGACTTGGACCTTGACCTTATGACAACTAGAACCGGATACATAATTAAACACACCCTTCCAAGTGCCAGATATAACCCGGTGATTGCTCTCACACAGGGCGACGAGGGGAGGATCGCCGGGTAGGATTATGCTATGCGATGATACTTGGTGAACTTACCATCTACTCTCTTCTACATGCTGCAAGATGGAGGCTGCCAAAAGCGTAGTCTTCGACAGGACTAGCTATCCCCCTCTTATTCTAGCATTCTGCAGTTCAGTCCATCGATATTGCCTCTTTACACATATACCCATGCATATGTAGTGTAGATCCTTGCTTGCGAGTACTTTGGATGAGTACTCACGGTTGCTTTTCTCCCTCTTTTACCCCTTTCCCTTCTACCTGGTTGTCGCAACCAGATGCTGGAGCCAGACGCCACCGTCGACGACGACTCCTACAACACCGGAGGTGCCTACTACTACGTGCAGCCCACTGACGACGACCAGGAGTAGTTTAGGAGGATCCCAGGCAGGAGGCATGCGCCTCTTTCGATCTGTATCCCAGTTTGTGCTAGTTCTTAAGGCAAACTTGTTTACTTATGTCTGTACTCAGATATTGTTGTGTCCGCTGACTCGTCTATGATCGAGCACTTGTATTCGAGCCCTTGAGGCCCCTGGCTTGTATTATGATGCTTGTATGACTTATTTATGTTTTTTTAGAATTGTGTTGTGATATCTTCCCGTGAGTCCCTGATCTTGATCGTGCACGTTTGCGTGCATGATTAGTGTACGATTGAATCGGGGGCGTCACATCGTCCTCGAGTAGGTAAATGATAAAAACAAATTTTTTGATGTGGAATGCTACCTAGCATAATTCTCAATGTAATTTTCCTTATTGTGGTATGAATGTTCAGATCTGAAAGATTCAAGATAAAAGTTTAATATTGACATAAAATAATAATACTTCAAGCATACTAACAAAGCAATCATGTCTTCTTAAAATAACATGGCCAAAGAAAGTTATCCCTACAAAATCATATAGTCTGGCTATGCTCTATCTTCATCACACGAAATATTTAAATCATGCACAACCCCGATGACAAGCCAAGCAATTGTTTCATACTTTTGATGTTCTCAAAATTTTTCAATCTTGATGCAATACATGAGCGTGAGCCATGGACATAGCACTATATGAGGAAGAGAATGGTGGTTGTGGAGAAGACAAAAAGGAGAAGATAGTCTCACATCAACTAGGCGTATCAACGGGCTATGGAGATGCCCATCAATAGATATCAATGTGAGTGAGTAGGGATTGCCATGCAACGGATGCACTAGAGCTATAAGTGTATGAAAGCTCAACGAAAGAAACTAAGTGGGTGTGCATCCAACTCGCTTGCTCATGAAGACCTAGGGCATTTTGAGGAAGCCCATCATTGGAATATACAAGCCAAGTTCTATAATGTAAAATTCCCACTAGCATATGAAAGTGACAACATAGGTGACTCTCTATCATGAAGATCACAGTGCTACTTTGAAGCACAAGTGTGGTAAAAGGATAGTAACATTGCCCCTTCTCTCTTTTTCTCTCATTTTTTTAATTTTTATTTGGGCCTTTTTTGTGGCCTCTTTTTTTTTCTTTTTTTTCGTCCGGAGTCTCATCCCGGCTTGTGGGGGAATCATAGTCTCCATCATCCTTTCCTCACTTGGGAAACGTGTCATAATAAACGGAACGGTGGTAAGTTGCATGGCAATTTATCTCGGAATGGCTATGGAAATGCCATAATAGGTAGGTATGGTAGCTGTTTTGAGGAAGGTAATGGTGGGTGTATGATACTGGCGAAAGGTGCGCGGTATTAAAGAGGCTAGCAATGGTGGAAGGGTGAGAGTGCGTATAATCCATGGACTCAACATTAGTCATAAAGAACTCACATACTTATTGCAAAAATCTATTAGTTATCGAAACGAAGTACTACGCGCATGCTCCTAGGGGGATAGATTGGTAGGAAAAGACCATCGCTCGTCCCCGACCGCCACTCATAAGGAAGACAATCAATAAATAAATCATGCTCCGACTTCATCACATAACGGTTCACCATACGTGCATGCTACGAGAACCACAAACTTTAACACAAGTATTTCTCAAATTCACAACTACTCAACTAGCATGACTCTAATATCACCATCTTCATTTCTCAAAACAATCATCAAGTATCAAACTTCTCATAGTATTCAATGCACTTTATATGATAGTTTTTATTACATCCATCTTGGATGCTCATCACTTTAGGACTAAATTCATAACCAAAGAAAATTACCATGTTGTTCTAAGGGACTCTCAAAATAATATGAGTGAAGCATGAGGGATCAATAATTTCTATAAAATAAACCACCACCGTGCTCTAAAAAGATATAAGCGAAGCACTAGAGCAAAATTATCTAGCTCAAAAGATATAAGTGAAGCACACAGAGTATTCTAATAAATTCCGATTCATGTGTGTATCTCCAAAAGGTGTGTACAGCAAGGATCATTGTGGTAAACTAAAAAGCAAAGACTCAAATCATACAAGACGCTCCAAGCAAAACACATATCATGTGGTGAATAAAAATATAGCCTCAAGTAAAGTTACCGATAGACGAAGACGAAAGAGGGGATGCCTACCGGGGCATCCCCAAGCTTAGGCTTTTCGTTGTCCTTGAATTTTACCTTGGGGTGCCTTGGGCATCCCCAAGATTAGGCTCTTGCCACTCCTTATTCCATAATCCATCAAATCTTTACCCAAAACTTGAAAACTTCACAACACAAAACTCAATAGAAAATCTCATGAGCTCCGTTAGCGAAATAAAACAAACCACAACCTTAAGTTACTGTAATGAACTCATTCTTTATTTATATTGGTGTTAAACCTACTGTATTCCAACTTATCTATGGTTCATACCCCCCGATACTAGCCATAGATTCATCAAAATAAGTAAACAACACACGAAAAAACAGAATCTGTCAAAAACAGAACAGCCTGTAGTAATCTGTATCAAACGCAAACTTTCTGTGACTCAAAAATTCTACCAAAATAGGAAGACCTATATAATTTGATTATTGATCTACTTCAATTGGAATTAGTATTTTATCACGTTCTGGTGATTTTTAACAATTGTTTCCGTGAGCAGAAAGTTTCTGTCTTTTTCAGCAAGATCAAATAATTATCACCCAAGAAGATCCTATAGGTTTTACTTGGCACAAAGACTAATTAAAACATAAAGCCACATCTAACCAGAGGCTAGATGAATTATTTATTACTAAACAGGAACAAAAAGCAAGAAACAAACATAAAATTGGGTTGCCTCCCAACAAGCGCTATCGTTTAACGCCCATAGCTAGGCATAAAGACAAGAATAGATCTAGGTATTATCATCCTTGGTATGCAAATCATAAGTGGCTCTCATAATAGATTCATAAGGTAATTTAATTTTATTTCTAGGAAAGTGCTCCATGCCCTTCCTTAACGAAAATTGGAATCTAATATTTCCTTCTTTCATATCAATAATCGCACCAATCGTTCTAAGGAAAGGTCTACCAAGAATAATAGGACATGTAGGATTGCAATCTATATCAAGAAAAATCAAATCTATGGGCACATAATTCCTATTTGCAACAATAAGAACATCATTAATTCTTCCCATAGGTTCTTAATGGTGGAATCCGCAAGATGCAAGTTTAAAGAACAATCGTCAAATTCACGGAAACCTAACACATCACACAAAAGTATTTGGAATCGTGGAAGCACTAGCACCCAAATCACACAAAGCATAGCATTCATGATCTTTAATCTTAACTTTAATAGTAGTCTCCCACTCATCATAAATTTTTCTAGGGATAGAAACTTCTAATTCAAGTTTTTCTTCATAAGATTGCATTAAAGCATCAACGATATGTTTGGTAAAAGCTTTATTTTGACTATAAGCATGAGGAGAATTTAGCACGGATTACAACAAGGAAATACAATCTATCAAATAGCAATTATCATAATTAAATTCCTTCAAATCAAAAATAGTGGGTTCATTGCTATGTAAAGTTTTGACCTCTTCAATCCCACTTTTACCAATTTTTGCATCAAGATCTAAAAACTCTGAATCATTGGGACGCCTTCTAACTAACGTTGACTCATCTCCAGTCCCATCATTATCAAGATTCATATTGCAAAACAAAGATTTAATAGGAGACACATCAATCACTTTTAGATCTTCATCCTTATTATCATGAAAACTAGAAAAACACGCTGTCATAAAGCAATCCTTTTTAGCACGCATCCTAGCGGTTCTTTCCTTGCAATCATCAATGGAAATTCTCATGGCCTTGAGAGACTCATTGATATCATGCTTAGGTGGAATAGATCTAAGTTTTAAAGAATCAACATCAAGAGAAATTCTATCCACGTTCCTAGCCAACTCATCAATCTTAGGCAATTTTTCTTCAAACAAAGCATTGAAATTCTTTTGTGAAATCATAAATTCTTTAACACTAGTCTCAAAATCAGAGGGCATCTTATTAAAATTTCCATAAGAGTTGTTGTAGGAATTACCATAATTATTAGAGGAATTACTAGGAAACGGCCTAGGATTAAAGTTTCCTTTATACGCGTTGTTACCAAAATTATTCTTACCAACAAAATTCACATCCATAGATTCATTATTATTCTCAATCAAAGTAGACAAAGGCATATCATTAGGATCAGAAGAAACACTCTTATTAGCATACAACTTCATAAGTTCATCCACCTTTCCACTCAAGACATTAATCTCTTCTATCGCGCGAACCTTTTTACTAGTAGATCTTTCGGTATGCCATTGAGAATAATTAACCATAATATTATTTAGGAGTTTAGTAGCTTCTCCTAAAGTGATTTCCATAAAAGTGCCTCCCGCGACCGAATCTAAAAGATTTCTAGAAGAAAAATTCAATCCAGCATAAATTTTTTGTATAATCATCCATAAATTCAAACCATGTGTAGGGCAATTAGGTATCATTAATTTGATTCTCTCCCAAGCTTGTGCAACATGCTCATGATCAAGTTGCTTAAAATTCATAATATCGTTTCTAAGAGAGATGATCTTAGCGGGAGGAAAGTACTTAGAGATTAAAGCATCTTTGCACTTATTCCATGAATCAATACTATTTTTAGGCAAAGACGAAAACCAAGTTTTAGCACGATCTCTAAGTGAAAACGGAAATAGCTTCAATTTAAAAATATCATTATCCACGTCTTTCTTCTTTTGCATATCACACAAATCAACGAAGTTTTTTAGATGAGTAGCGACATCTTCACTAGGAAGGCCAGAAAATTGATCTTTCATGACAAGATTCAACAAGGCAGCATTAATTTCACAACACTCAGCATCGGTAATAGGAGCAATCGTAGTGCTAAGAAAATCATTATTGTTGGTATTGGAAAAGTCACACAATTTAGTATTGTCTTGAGCCATCGTGACAAACAATCCAACACACAACCACACAAGAAGCAAGCAAAAAGAGATGAACGAAAAAAAGAGGGCGAATAAAACGGCAAAGGTGAAGTGGGGGAGAGGAAAACGAGAGGAAAATGGCAAGTAATGTAACGAGGGATATATAAGAGTTTGTGATGGGTACTTGGTATGTCTTGACTTGTGCGTAGATCTCCCCGGCAACGGCGCCAGAATTGACTAGTTGCTGGGAGATCAAATCTTGACTTGACTTGGCGTAAGCCTCCCCAGCAACGGCGCCAGAAATCCTTCTTGCTACCTCTTGAGCATGCATTGGTTTTCCCTTGAAGAGGAAAGGGTGATGCAGCAAAGTAGCGTAAGTATTTCCCTCAGTTTTTGAGAACCAAGGTATCAATCCAGTAGGAGGTTACACGCAAGTCGCCTTGTACCTGCACAAACAAACAAGAACCTTGCAACCAACGCGATAAAGGGGTTGTCAATCCCTTCACGGCCACTTGCAAAAGTGAGATCTGATAGAGATAATAAGATAAATATTTTTGGTATTTTTATGATATAGATTGGAAAGTAAAGATTGCAAAGTAAAATAGATCGGAAACTTATATGATGGAAAATAGACCCGGGGGCCATAGGTTTCACTAGTGGCTTCTCTCAAGATAGCAAATTCTACGGTGGGTGAACAAATTATTGTCGAGCAATTGATAGAAAAGTGCATAGTTATGAGAATATCTAGGCATGATCATGTATATAGGCATCATGTCCGCGACAAGTAGACCGAAACGATTCTGCATCTACTACCATTACTCCACACACCGACCGCTATCCAGCATGCATCTAGAGTATTAAGTTCATAAGAACAGAGTAACGCATTAGGCAAGATGACATGATCTAGAGGGATAAACTCAAGCAATATGATATAAACCCCATCTTTTTATCCTCGATGGCAACAATACAATACGTGCCTTGCTGCCCCTGCTGTCAGTCGAAAAGGACACCGCAAGATTGAACCCAAAGCTAAGCACTTCTCCCATTGCAAGAAAGATCAATCTAGTAGGCCAAACCAAACTGATAATTCGAAGAGACTTGCAAAGATAACAAATCATACATATAAGAATTCAGAGAAGAACCAAATGTTGTTCATAGATAATCTTGATCAGAAACCCACAATTCATCGAATCTCGACAAACACACCGCAAAAAGAATTACATCGAATAGATCTCCAAGAGAATCGAGGAGAACTTTGTATTGAGATCCAAAGAGAGAGAAGAAGCCATCTAGCTAATAACTATGGACCCGTAGGTCTGTGGTAAACTACTCACACATCATCGGAGAGGCTATGGTGTTGATGTAGAAGCCCCCCGTGATCGATTCCCCCTCCGGCGGAGCGCCGGAAAAGGCCCCAAGATGGGATCTCACGGGTACAGAAGGTTGCGGCGGTGGAAATAGGGTTTCGTGGTGCTCTCGGATGTTTTCGGGGTATATGAGTATATATAGGCGAAGGAAGGAGGTCGGTGGAACCACGAGGGGCCCACGAGGGTGGGGGGCGCGCCTACCCCCCCGGGCGCGCCTCCCTACCTCGTGGCCGCCTTGTTGCTTCCTTGACGTCCAATCCAAGTCTCCTGGATCACGTTTGTTCCAAAAATAAGTCTCCCGAAGGATTCATTCCGTTTGATATTCCTTTTCTGCGAAACACTGAAACAGGCAAAAAAACAATTTGCACTGGGCCTCCGGTTAGTAGGTTAGTCCCAAAAATAATATAAAAGTGTATAATAAAGCCCATTAAAAATCCAAAACAGATAATATAATAGCATGGAAAAATCAAAAATTATAGATACGTTGGAGACGTATCAATCACAGCGGCAGTTCTCATCGCCGCGCCGATGGCCACTGGTTCATGGCCTCGGCGGAGGAAGAATTCTGAAGTCCGCAGGGGAGGCGTCCACGAGGCACGAGGCGAAAGCGCATGGCCCCTGGCAGGACACGGCTGCACAATGGAACAACTGGGCGTGGTGCGCGGCGCGACGTGAGGCTACGTGCGGCAGCGAGGCTGGCTGATGCAAAACGACGACGGCAAAGACATGCATGCATCGGCATGCATGCATCAGGAAGTCGATTTCAAATTTGTTATCTTGTGATTAAGATTAACCATCTAATGATTGATTGTTTCATGAATAGCCTGGGAACAAAATCGCTTCATCGAATCGGGCACACACGTGAAGGATGGATCAACCATCTACTGAAGGGAAGCGAATGCAGGCGCCATGACGTGTGGCGTTGGTGGTAACCGCTGCATATGCCACCGCAACCTCCCGCGCACTGCACGGCAAGGAGGCAGTGGCCGTGACCGAGGCTCTCCGCGTTGCTTTGGCGGCGGCTGCGCAGGTGAGGATGGCACCATGACGGCCCGCGTCGTCGGAATTGCTGTATCGGTACAGCGGGCACGCGGCGTCAGCAGAACGGCACGGCGCTGTGGTTGGCCACTGGAGTGATGTGCGGAGACACGACTGCGGTCCGGAAGTCGTGCCGGCGACCCGGCATGCCGGCAAAAACGGCCATGGCGGTTGGGGCTGTTAGCGAGGCGCTCGGGTGGACCTGAAAGGCCGGAAAGGCCTAAGCCCACGCCTGATAGCATGTGCTGAAAGGCTCGGTAAACTAAGGCAGAAGCCGATACTGCCTTAAAAAGAAAAGATAAATATCTAAAAAATGACTAAAAAAGAGGTAGTGGCCTACACAAGTTTCGGCCCAGGACCAAATTTTGTCTTTCTCGTTTTTCTTTTTCTTGTTTAGCTTTTAGCTAAGCAGTTTTTGTTCCAATGTGCTTTATAGTAATTTCTGGTATATTACTGTATTGTAAAGCACATTAATACATCGACATATTTGATTATTGCTATATGTTGATGATGCTTGAAAATTAATTTACTAGAGAATAAATTAATGGGCATGAAGATTTCATGCAAGATATGTTGGACATATCGAGAATGAATTTGCCGACTTTGCATGAATCTCAGTTCCACCATAACCACACCTGCTCAGGGGCTCCTGCTATAGATGATATAGCGTAGTATGTTGCATTGCACTTCATCTCACATCACCTACACGCTGATCTGTTGGGATCAATAGAGAGTGGTGATGATACCTATAGTGCATAGAGAATGGACGCTCGTCTAATTCCATGACTTCGAGTCAGTGACAACATACAATTCTATTGTGCATCAAATCAACTGAAAGTTGAGACTCTACAAAGTGTAGTTTCAGATGCTAGTCTCATCGAAATGCTTTCCACTTTCAATCCTTTTATTAGGTTTTGACTGAACAATTTCATCAATGGTGAAAGGAAAGTGGAGACATGATGAGAAGCAGAATACGAATAGCACAAAAGGGCAAAAGCCATTTCTTGGAGAATGACAAGGTCAGTAGCCTCGGTTGCTACACATGTGGTTATATGACTCACAATGCAAGGAAATGTGATACTTCCATGCATTTGGTGGATCTGTACATCCATCAATTGGCTAAGGGCAAGAGGCCCATGGGAACAAGTGTGAATCTTACTTCACTTGCAATAACAATGATTTCCCAATGGTTGAAAGTTCCCAGATGTTCCTCGGAACATGGGAAACTAGGATCATGCTCAGCAAAAGAAAGGTCCACTATTGAGTATCGATGACATGTTAGTGGACTTCAATTTTATTGACATACATGGAGACCGGATTCAGTCTCTTTTGTCATGCATTGTAATGATGTCTATAGACATATTACATGATGTAAAATGAATTATCTCCATCAACATAATATGATAGTTATGTCATCAAACATGATGCTTGTGGTATGTCCTCTGACATATATAGTTTATGATGTATGTACTATTTCCATATGAGTTCAATCATATGTTGAAATTGGTTTCTTTCTCTTTAGAAACTTAATGAAATAATCCAATTGAGAAGGAAATGTGTTACGTGGAAACTGGTTCTACTAACACAATATTAAGGGAGATAAAGTACTATCATACTGTTGAGAAGAGTAATGGTAGTGTCATGACAAGTTATGGTTGTGATATGGTAATTGTTGGTTCTGGTCAAAGCTACAACTACACTCCCTATAGGTACTATATGATAATCATGGATGCATTCATGCATCAAGATTCTACTCGTACCTTTGTTGAGTTTTAAGGATATCCGCAATGGTTTCTATGTTGAAACTCATATGGTGAGTGAGGTTGGAAGCCTACTCATGACTCAACAAAAAGGATTTGAATGAAATCCTAGAGTAAATGCTTCTCTATATTATGGATTGTATTATACATACATTAAATTGGATACGCATTGGCGTATAAGATAATTTTCTAGAATCTTGAGAAGTTCAAGATATGGCATGATTGCCTGGGTCATCCTGGTATTGGGGGGATGAGAAAAATTTTGATGGTTCGATTGGACACAATCTAACGGTGTGAATTTTCCAAATTCATTGAATTGTGTTTGTACAATGTGTGCAAACTGGGAAACTGATCGCAAGGCCATCTTATCTCATGAAAAAGGATGAGCCACTAGATTTCCTTGGATAGGAGATATATATGTGATCCAATTCAACCGTTACATGGAATATTCACATATTTCATAGTGCTTTTGGATGCATTACTGAGATGGTCCAATGTGTGTCTTACTTTTATATGGAACCATGCTTTTACAAAGATGATTGCTCAGATCATTAATTTGAGAGCGAATCATCCCAGGCATGGGATAAATCCATCAGAATGGATAATGCTATGGAAGTTAGTTCATGAGCATTTGATGGTTACTGCCTAGATTTAGGCATAACTGTGGAGCATATTGGTACTTAGTGTACATACCCAGAATGATCTTGCGGAATCACTTATCAAGAGGATTAAGTTGGTAGCAAGATAGCTCCTACTGAATTGTAATCTCCCAACATTTAGTTGGGGGCATGCAGTTTGACATACTGCATAGTTCATACAAATTCGACCAACTGCATATTATATGGTCTCCTCTTGCAGTTAGTACGTGGAAATCAGCAAGTATTTCCCATCTGCATAATTCGGTTGCATTGGATACGCACCGATTTCACCACCGCAGCATACACATATGGGCCCTTGTAGAGAAATGGGGATCTATATGAGGTACAATTCTCCGTCAATCATAAAGTACCTGAAGTCCTTAGAAGACTTGTTTATGGCCCGGTACACTGTTTGTATTTTGATGAGGACATTTTTCCGACATTAGGGGGAGATAATAACCACATTGAATGCCGAGAACTAAAATGAGATGTGAATAGACATCTAGTCCTTAGGTCCACGTACGAATGTGCTTGAACTGGAAGTTCATAAGATTATCAATTTGCAAAGTACCGCAAATAATCTGCCAGTTGCATTTACTAAGTATATAGGTGTCACAAAGTAAAATGTTCCGATACTGAATGTGTCAGAGAGAGTGGATGTGACCCATAGGTCCACTTGGCCACCAAGAGGGGGATGAATCTAGACACATAGGACAAGGCTTTAAAGAAGTGTCCCAAGGGGAATGAGGAATCCTCAAACAGTAAATGCAGGTCAACTTCATGTTGACATTTCAACCTAGGGTTGAAGGACACCTAAAGGATGTTGGACACATCCGGGACCCAACACGAGTGTGCACACAAATATTGGTGTTGGGACATCGGAAGACCTTGACTCAACTGTTGTGGGAAATCACGAAGAGTCAAAAGGTAATGATGAAATCTCCATTATGGATATGGATTCGAGAGAATCATATAATAAAGACTGCATTATGTCGACATTTAGTTATCCTCATGAATTGTGAAAGACCTTGGATAGGATCTAGAACCAAAGTCCATGCATGGCTGAGTGTCTAAAACGCTCTAGTTGATCCAAAGGAAGGCAACAATCGAGGATGCTCTCGCTCTCAAGAAGAGGGGGGTATTGACCTGATCAGTAATACCCACCCCTCTGAATTTGTTCCCTGGGGGAGCAAATGGGTTTTTGTTCATGTGAGGAATGAAAACAATGAGGTGGTGAGACATGAAGCGAGGCTTGTAGCACATGGGTTCACGCAAAGACCCGTCATCGTTTATGATGAAATATGTTATCCTATTGTGAGTGGAATAATGTTCCGATATTTGATATCACTGGCAGTGAATAATGAATTTGTTTATCAAACTGATGGATGTTGTGACTGCATAGTTGTATGAGTCACTTGATTCGGATATCTCTATGATAGTTCCCGAGGGAACAAAGATTCCGAGTTTAATCGCAACATGTCTTGCGTAAAGCTTCATAAGTCATTATGACTTGAAGTAGTCGGCAATGATGTGGTAGAACCGACTGAGTGAGTTCCTTTATTAGAAGGTTACTCAAACATTGATGATTGTTCATGTATATGTTCATCAAGAAATCCAAAGAGGGATTTTGTACAATTTTTGTGTATGTTGATGATCTAGTATCATTGGAGCTACACAAGAGATACATGATACAATCATATCATCTTAAGACGGAATGTAAGATGAAAGATTTGGTTGAGACCAAACTTTGCTCGAGCTTGGGACTTGAGCGTATTCCTTCGGGAATACTTGTTCATCAGTCTATATTTATGCAAAAGATTGTTGAAAAGTTCAACACGGATAAGTCATATCCATCAAAGAACTATGGTGTGTGAGATCTCTTGAGTAATAGAGATGAATACCCATTTGTACCTAATGGTGGTGATGAAGAGATATTGGAACCGAGTCTCCATATCACGTGCAATTGAAGCACGAATGTATCTAGAGAACTGCACCAGGCCTGGTATACCATTTGCAGTAAATTTATCAGCTAGATACAATACATCTCTGATGAAAGACATTGGGTTGTTTTGAAGAATATTTTTGGGTATCTTCTAGACACTAAAATCTTGGTTTATTTTTATCAAGATGACCATGGTTGGATATCGTGATGCTGGGCATATATCATATCCCCATAATCCCAGATCACAGACTGGTTTTGTGTTCTCGAATGGAGGTACGACCTTCTCTTGGAAGTCGAGAAGAAGAACTTTAGTGGTTGCATCCACTAATCATTCTGAATGTATGAAGCAACATTTGAATCTGTTGGGCTTCACGGAATGATGGACTTTGTTGAAAGTTCGGGCGGGTTTGATTGATAGGACTCGCCCACCATTATCCATGAAGATAATGTTGTTTGTATTACATAGATGCAGACAGGTTATAAAGAGCAATATTACAAAGTATGTTACTCTGAAAGTATTTTCTTCCTCGTGAGTTGAAAGTGGGAAGATAAATATTCTGGAAGCAAAGTCGTATGTGATTTTTGTGATACGTTCACAAAGTCTTTACCAAGTTCTCCATTCCCGAAATAAGTTAATGGAATTGGTAAGAGATGACTTTTTTATTTGCAAGGTTCAGGGGGAGTGCACTCTTGAACGCTAACCTGTTCGAGATTTTCGGATATTTTGTATTGCACTCTTTTCCTTTATGAGTTTTTCCTATATGGTTTCTCATAGAAGGTCTTTAATGAGGCAATAGTAATACAAGCATTGTGACATGTCATTTTCTCCTTATTTTCCCACTGGATTTTTGGAAGGAGTTTTTCATGACATATTACGCATATCTCCTCATATTTTTTCCCGCCGGGTTTTTGGAGGAGAGTATTTCAAGGATGATCATTCACAAGGACAAGCGAGGATTAGGGGGTGTTAGGATTTAATTAATATTGTTATTAAGGAGATAATCCTCTCTTGTGGAACCGCACGTGCGTTGCCAATCTGGCAACGGTCATGACGGTTCCCTCGCCCCCCCCCCCCCCCTCGAGTGGACGCGCCCCTCTACTTGCGTCCCCTCCAGTTGTATATAAGGGTTGATCATTAAGGAAATTGATACTGGTTGGATTCGTTTACATCTCTCTTGTTTTTACTCGTATCACACACCATGTTTGGTGGAAGCACTTGTTTAATTTTTCTTCTTCAACTGCTTAGTACACTGTACACACATGCATTTGAAAGGCCCTAGTTAGCATGACGGAAGGAACGGGAACGTTTGGCTTAATAACACCTGATTTTTTTTAAAAAAATAAGTAATTTGTAAGAAAGTCAAAAAGAATCTGAAGCTCTTTGCGAACAAAGTAGATTTATTGTTGCACTCGTATAAAATCTTTCACGAAGAAACGACTTTCATGTTGTTGTAGACGTAAAAGAACAAGTTTGTCACTATATATGAGGTACTGTTCACACTGTTGTGAGAGTATTTCGTAACGGAATATTTTTGTACGGTAGAAACGACATCTCAAGCTTGCTGGGAAAAAGTTTTGGAACGTTTTGACTTTTTCTGAGCTTTCTAAAAATAAAATCAGTGATCATGTGTAATTACCACCCTGTTCCAAAGGGTATTTTCCCGGGCTGAAGGCACTAGTTAGCATGGCAGTAGGCTATTTGGCTTTTTTTTTCAAGTGCTTATTATTACATACACGCATGTTTGACGGAAGAAACTAACGACTGCTAGCTATTTGGCGGAAAGTTGTTGCGACAATAACGAACATTTGAGTTATAGGGTTGACTGGCCGGTTCCGTATTGTGTCCCTGGAAGCGTCTGGACGGATAGGGAGTCCATTTTCTATATCCCTATATAGTGTGCGAATAACTTTCAAGTTGGTTATTGAATGAACCCAATCCGACAGTATAGAGATAACAAATCCGAGTACTACTGGCCGTTGGATATCATCTACATTCCACCAGATTCTGCCACATGTACAATCTAGAAGACTTCATGGTTGAATTTAAGCATAATGCACAAACCTCAAAACACAGTCACTTCTCCTTTGTTCTCTCCAATCTTCCATATCTTAATTGCCCAATTTTTTTTTCTAAATGAATTGTCATTTTTTGTTTTTACTTTATGCTTTATAATGCACAATTTCATGAATCTTAAAATAGGTTTTTTTTTTATAAAACTAATTGATTTTGGATGAGATGAACTATAAAAATTAAACGAACATCTACATCATGCATATATGACTCAAAGCTTACATACTATAGTGTGATATTTCTTCATAATTTGGTTACCAAATCTCATGCGTGCAATGCACGTGTACCTTACTAGTAAAGAATAGCATTAGAGATGGGCGAGTGATCTGGGCCGGCGCACCGCCGGTCACGCCCTAGCCGTAGGATGCCACTTGTTCTGGCCGTTTGATCTAGCGAGGAAAAAAACGATTCGTCCCAGATCTTCTTCCTTCTCACACATCTCGCGCTTGCGCAGTTCCCCGCATCTTCGCCGTCTCGCGCAGCTTCCCTCTGGTGCCCTATCTCCCCTCCGTTGGCCTTCCTCGTCGCTGGTCCCCACCTTCGCCGGCTGTCCCCGTCGTTGGTCCCCACCCTTGCCAGTCGTCCTCGTCGCTGCCTCGACCCATGCAACAGCAGCACATGCGGTTGCAGCTCTCAGCGGCTCCGGTTGTAGCTCCGCCGCCGCCCCTTACCGTTGATGCTCGCTGAACGGAATTGCGTCGACGACTCCCACCAGCCAATCACGCCATTGAAATGGATGTAGCAAAAAACTTCGCCAGTCGTAGCAAAGCCCGACTACGGTTGTAGCAATTCACCGTCGCCGCCATTGCGAGGTCGCAGCTCCGCCTTGATGGATGTAGCAAAAAAGTTCGCCGGTAGTAGCAACAACCAATTACAGTTGCAACAAAAATCGTCGTCGCGAGGTCGCGGGATGTAGCAAAACACTTCACCGGTAGTAGAAAAAAACGACTACGGTTGCAGCAAATCGCCGTCGCCGCCGACCCAGGTCGCAGCTAATTCGTAAAATGATTGTAGCAAAAAAATTCACCGGTGGTAGCTCCAGCATAGCCGGTTGTAGCATCCATAGTCTTGGTTCCAGCAAAAAGTCGTCGGTGCTAGCTCCGCCATAGCCGTCGTCGTACCTTCTCCACCATAGCCGTTTTTAGCACTGGAGGTCTCTATTTCCCTATCGCCGATGGAAACATCTAGCTTCCCAGGCCGTCACTGTGTCCTCCCGCAGTCCTGCTTTCAAAAAACAGCAACGTCGGAGTTGCAGTGGGATGCGCCATGGTCGAGACAGGCGAAGAAGAAGGGGTCGTGGTGCGGCAGAAAAGGATAAGGTCATGGGGAGATGACGGTTGCGTTGATCCCCAGCTACGTGGCGCGTGTGGGCAGGACGAGTTGTCGCATGGGCCCGCGAGCAGCGGTGCGTGCCGCGCCGTTTATAAACTGTTTCCCTTAGATGCCCCCAAAAAAGAAAAAAGTATAGTATTAGAGATGCCCTGACAAAATCGTTGCTAGCAGTACTATCGCAACCGTGCTAGCTGTCTAGGGTAGTGCTGATGCTTTGCTGCATGCATCCCTGCATCGATCTGCCAGTCTTTTGCAATTTACCCTGACATAAACAGCATGGCCTAGACTAAAACCTGCACCGTGCAATTAGACCAGCAGTGCTACCTTCCATCTCTCCATTCCACCTCACGTCTCCCACCCCCTACTCAAGTATGCACGTTACACGTACCAAGTGTCGCACCAACTGAAGTTTCCAACGCAAACGACGACAGTTTCATCGCCATACTCCACAAGACCACAAGCATTACTCCGTACAGGTGCGCGTGTAACTTTGCGCTGTCCCGTCGCCATGGAGAGTGGCAGGACAGGGCAGGACACCAGCTGCAACTGCAACATCGATGGGCCCTGAGCCGGGCTAGCTATACGTAGGACTACTAATTAAACGCTACTCCTATCTGGTACTGGTACTACGAGTCTCGGCCTAGTCTGGTCCTCCTGCCTTTCTTCTGCTCTGCTGCTACGACTTGTTGCACCGAGGCGCCGGACCATCGATGATCGCTAGCTGCACGGAGTGAAGAGCGAGTTCAGGGCTATACTCTACGGATGATTGGACATGCATGGCAGTGCCCTACTACTACGTGCAGCTAGCGAGGTACTAGTGCGTACACATGTTCGTGGACCGGAGTTTTCTCCCCGCGTTTCTCCCCTCTCCTATCTTTGTAGATCACGGAAG
This sequence comes from Triticum aestivum, assembly GCF_018294505.1. Classification (NCBI taxonomy): domain Eukaryota; kingdom Viridiplantae; phylum Streptophyta; class Magnoliopsida; order Poales; family Poaceae; genus Triticum; species Triticum aestivum. Next base: position 169,827,385 of record NC_057814.1, on the reverse strand, counting down.
AGATCCTCGCATCAAATCGTACGATGCATGTGTTATTTTATGTTGTTTCTTGTGCAGCAAAAGGAAGCTACAGCTAGTACTCTAGCGCCGCAACACTTTTTAAACAGGGTGTACGAATAATAACTGCATGAGTGTAAGGGCATTTCTTTTCCGCACTATCTTATTTATTTATCTTAACATACATCCTATTCACCTCATGGCCAAAATCATTGTTTTGACCCTTTTTTACAAGTTCCTTTTGTTGCACAAGAAACAACAAAAAGTAACACATACATCGACCTAGGTTTGTAAAAAATTCACAATCCCACCCTTTTCCCTACCGCCATTGTCGATGGCGATAGGGTGTAACATAGCCAACAAATTCTTGTTCAGCTCAATACATAGCAAATAGTTTTTCATGACCATATCACTTATTCTTTCTCTCTCTCTTGGTGGTACGCTCCTCGTTTATTTTTGAGCGGGTCTCTTGCGTTGTTGTTCGGCGACGAGTACGATCTTTCACAAACGGTGATGGATTCTTTCATTGTTTGCAAGGTTACGACTCCCTTTTGTCTTGAGTTGGCTGAGTGGGTGGAGGTCCGTCATCCTCGTCGTAGTCCTCCTCCTCACCCTCGTCGTAGCCCTCATCGTCACCCTCTTCCTCATCTCCCTCGTCTTGCTCCTCATCTCCCTTGGCCTCCTCAACATGGCGAGATGACGAGGCGGCATGGCTAGAGGAAGCTACGCCGGCATGGCTCGAGGAAGCGATGATATGTGTTGACGGGTCAGGAGCATGCACATCAATCGAGCTAGTGCATCCAAGCATGCTTACTAGGTTTCGGCAACGCTTAATGAACATATGCAAGAGCAAAGAGAGAAAAACATGATATGGATCAGGGTCATGGTTATGGATCAAGTGACAAAGACCATACTACATTATGCCTAGGCTCAAAGTAAGTGACAAAAACAAGATATGATCGAGGTTATGGTAACTTGAAGGGCTATGGCTAGGTGTAAGTGCATCTAGTGCCCCTTAGTGATTTTGGTGTATTGAAGACTTATAGGTTAAGGGACTAATGAGTTTGTGAGTGTACACATGTCTATAAGGCTATGAGGAGTTTGATATTTACAAAGAAAGTCGACCCCTAAAAAATGAATGTCTTCAACTGAAGACTTTGGCTTTCTGAAGACTTTGAAAGTGAAGAATTTGGTGTGATCCTGAAGACCGGATATTATTGCGAGGATTATCAAGCGTGAAGACTTTTGTTTTCGTAGTTTCATTTTCTCTTTCCTGAATAATAGGAAACACCGTACTGTTAAAGGGGGTCGAGGTAAAACTAAGGGAAAAGTTTCCAAGTGATGTTCATCTCAAAATCCTACATCTACCAATCCTTTCGAGTGAAGCCATTGGAAATCTCATATGGTTCAGTCAATTTCTTCAGTGATAGAGACGAAGATCTTCTGGTCTCTGAGGAATTTGTTCTGACTGAGAAGTTAGGAATTCGCTGGTGCGGATTGCCTACAAGTGAGGAACATGATAGCCCCGAGGAATTTGATAGTCAAATTTCCGACCGTTGTTGTGCTATGCGCCAGCTATCGCAAAATATCTACCCACCCACTACTGCAGGATGCTGCTAACGCGACACTACGATCAGAGACCCTTCGACGAAACTGTGTGCGATGCCATAATCGCAAACGGTGGTGTAAAAAAACCGTCAAAAAATGTGCAAAACGTTTGCGATGGCGGAGCCATCAAACACGGTTCAGATTTTAGTTGCGTGTGCGATGCAGGGCATACGGTTCAGTTGAATTAACTGTTTGCGATGAGGAAGAACAAAAGAAACGGGCAGCCAAATGGAGGTGTGTGCGATATACAACATATGGTTCACTCGGATGAACTATTTGTGATTAGGCAACACAAAAGAAACGGTCAGCCAGATGAAGGTGTGTGCGATATACGGCATGCGGTTCACTCGGATGAACTGTTTGCGTTGAGACATGAGAACAGAAATGGTTCAACTTAACAAGATGTGTATGATACGCGGCAAACATGTTTGTAATCAGAAATGTGTGTGAAGACCGATAATAACACAGACGGTTGCTGCTAATAAGACGTGTGTGTTGTGCGATGGGATTGCATACACACACACACACACACACTTATAAGGACATGCTTGCATAACCAAATTAAACATCCACTTACATAGGTGGCTACTACAACCATGGCATTTGCACACACCAAAGTAAACTATTACATGCATAATTACATAGATGGCTACTACACACATGACATTTTCACACACCAATAAAGTAAACTATATATTACATGCATGATTAACTAGCATAAACGATCATCTGATCATCATCTACTTCTTGTGACGCTTGCTCTGCTTGTGGCTCGATCCGGGCTCGTCGATTTGGGTAACGAGGCATTTCCTCATGTCAATGATCCGCATGTGCATCTCGTAGCATGCATGTGTACACGCTCTTGGCCGCGAACCTGAGGTGAGGTTCATCCAGTTGCCGCATCCAGGCCCTGTGCCAGGATAGGGGACCTGTTCTTTGGGCATCCTGCTTCATCTTTTCGTAGTAGGGGAAGATGATGGCGAGGCAAGTTCGACCAGGGAGTCCTTCTTCGTGCTGCCCCAGACCCTGTAGTGGTCACGGATTTCGACAATGTTCTTGCAGGCCAAGCCCGTAACACTGAGCGCGTTTATATTGTTGGTGGTTTCCACCGTGGCGAACTTGTAGTCGGTGTTGTTGACATACCTGTTAAAACGGTCGCAAGGATCTGTGGCCATGCAATAGTGCTAGATGAGGACATGATGGCGCACGCACAACTGGGCGATGGCAACGTTCTGATCTATGCCTGGACGACCGACGGTGTACTGGAGGTCGATGTCGACCACCTTGTACTTGTCTCGAGCAAGCAACTACTCAACGCTGTTGATGTAGTCGTCCACCACGGCCGGGTCGTTGGTGTACACCACCGAGAGATCCGTCTCCCTCGCGTGGGTCTCCACTCTATACTCGCCGAACTCTATTGGAGCGCCGCTGGACATCCCCTCTCTATGTGTCGTCGTGGGTGTGCTTGTTGTGTTGTGGGGCGCGATTGAAAGGTTGAAGAGACTAAGGTTATAATGGCCGTGGGAATTAAAGGGGAAGTCAGACGGCCAGGAATATCGGCAGGCCCTGATGGCAGTTCTAATTTGCAGCGCGTAACTCCATCGTGCTGCACGTAACTGCATCGCGTGGCAACGCGCGCGGCGCAACCGCATGCATATGGGGCCCCCGACGTGATCGTGCGCACGCCAAACCGCTGGCAGAGCGCGCGCGGAGGGACGCGAGCAGAACGCTCCGCGGTCGCCTCAACGGCGAGCAACCATATATATATGCATATAGCAGTTGAACGCGCAAGGAAAAGCTGCCCACAAGCCGAGTGCGCCGACGGACGCCAGCAGAGCGCCCCAATGGACGCGAGCAAAGTGCGCCGCGGCGCCTAACGGTGAGCACAGCGTGCTGCGGCGCCTAATGGCAAGCAGAGCTTGCCGAGGGATGCGAGTAGAGGCCGGAACAGTGATACGTGGCAAATAAGACGAACTGTGCGAGCGATGTCGGAGACATCAAGCACGAATCAGATTAGAGTTGCGTGTGCGATACGTGGCATACAGTTGATCCATCCGAGCTGTTTGTGATGGAATAAGCCGTGTGTGTTGCGGGTAAACGCTTGCTGGTATATAACCTTAAATTTAACCAAAAAAGTGTTAATGCATGTTACAAAAATTGTATAGCTGGAAACTATGTTCAAATACGACTCCAACGATATAATCTTTGGCGACATGCATTCGTATTTTATTAGTTAAATCCTACTTATAAACAAGGACGGGTGTATAGTAGGTAATTAAATCGCAAACGATTTTTTGTATTAACCGTATGTGTACGTGTCCTTTCGTCCTCCTCACGCACGTTTTGTCACCCCGCTGCCGCAGACGGCTTACAGCGCAAGCTTGCGCAGCGCGCGGGGGCGTTCTTTTGGCCAAACGGTAGCTCTAAGTGGCGCCAATGAATCATCGGTGAGCCCGTTCCCGCGCAACCTCGCAGGTTCCCGCGCAAGCTTCTCGCCCGACTCGGTGAAATCCCCCAAAATCCCAATGCTTACCGGCCTGCTATAAAACCCTCATGGCCGGCGAGTCCTGGCTCGCCGATCATCGGGCAAGTCAGTCAAAGTCCATACTTCGTTTTCATACATGGATCCTATCTCGGATTTCATGGCTTCTAGCCATTTGTCGGAATCCGGGCCCGCCATCGCTTCTTCATAGTTCGAAGGTTCACCGTTGTCTAACAACATGATTTCCAGGACAGGGTTGCCGTACCACTCTGGTGCGGAACGTGTCCTTGTGGACCTATGAAGTTCAGCAGTAACTTGATCCGAAGCTTCATGATCATCATCATTAACTTCCTCCCCAGTCGGTGTAGGCACCACAGGAACATCTTCCTACGCTGCGCTACTTTCTGGTTCGGAAGGGGTGACTATCACCTCATCAAGTTCCACTTTCCTCCCACTTAATTCTTTCGAGAGAAACTCTTTCTCCAGAAAGGACCCATTCTTGGCAACAAAGATCTTGCCTTCGGATCTGAGGTAGAAGGTATACCCAATAGTTTCCTTAGGGTATCCTATGAAAACGCATTTTTCCGACTTGGGTTCGAGCTTTTCAGGTTGAAGTTTCTTGACATAAGCATCGCATCCCCAAACTTTTAGAAACGACAACTTAGGTTTCTTCCCAAACCATAATTCATACGGTGTCGTCTCAACGGATTTCGACGGAGCCCTATTTAAAGTGAATGCGGCAGTCTCTAAAGCATAGCCCCAAAATGAGAGCGGTAGATCGGTAAGAGACATCATAGATCGCACCATATCCAATAGAGTGCGATTACGACGTTCGGACACACCGTTTCGCTGAGGTGTTCCAGGCGGCGTGAGTTGCGAAACGATTCCACATTTCCTTAAGTGCGCACCAAATTCGTGAGTTAAATATTCTCCACCACGATCTGATCGTAAGAATTTTATTTTCCTGTCACGTTGATTCTCAACCTCACTCTGAAATTCCTTGAACTTTTCAAAGGTTTCAGACTTGTGTTTCATTAGGTAGACATACCCATATCTACTTAAGTCATCAGTGAGAGTGAGAACATAACGATATCCTCTGTGAGCCTCAACACTCATTGGACCGTACACATTGGTATGTATGATTTCCAATAAGTTGGTTGCTCGCTCCATTGTTCCGGAGAATGAAGTCTTGGTCATCTTACCCATGAGGCATGGTTCGCACGTGTCAAATGATTCGTAATCAAGAGACTCCAAAAGTCCATCTGCATGGAGCTTCTTCATGCGCTTGACACCAATGTGACCAAGGCGGCAGTGCCACAAGTATGTGGGACTATCGTTATCAACTTTACATCTTTTGGTATTCATACTATGAACATGTGTAACATCACGTTCGAGATTCATCAAGAATAAACCATTGACCAGCGGGGCATGACCATAAAACATATCTCTCAAATAAATAGAACAACCATTATTCTCGGATTTAAATGAGTAGCCATCTCGAATTAAACGAGATCCAGATACAATGTTCATGCTCAAAGCTGGCACTAAATAACAATTATTGAGGTTTAAAACTAATCCCGTAGGTAGATGCAGAGGTAGCATGCCGACGGCGATCACATCGACCTTGGAACCATTCCCGACGTGCATCGTCACCTCGTCCTTTGCCAGTCTCCGTTTATTCCGCAGTTCCTGTTTTGAGTTACAAATATGAGCAACCGCACCAGTATCAAATACCCAGGAGCTACTACGAGTACTGGTAAGGTACACATCAATTACATGTATATCACGTATACCTTTGGTGTTGCCGGCCTTCTTGTCCGCTAAGTATTTGGGGCAGTTCCGCTTCCAGTGACCACTTCCCTTGCAATAAAAGCACTCAGTCTCAGGCTTGGGTCCATTCCTTGGCTTCTTCCCAGTAACTGGCTTACCGGGCGCGGCAACTCCCTTGCCGTCCTTCATGAAGTTCTTCTTACCCTTGCCCTTCTTGAACTTAGTGGTTTTATTCACCATCAACACTTGATGTTCTTTTCTGATCTCCACCTCTGCTGATTTCAGCATTGAATATACCTCAGGAATGGTATTTTCCATCCCCTGCATATTGAAGTTCATCACAAAGCTCTTGTAGCTTGGTGGAAGCGACTGAAGGATTCTGTCAATGACCGCGTCATCCGGGAGATTAACTCCCAGCTGAGACAAGCGGTTGTGTAACCCAGACATTCTGAGTATGTGCTCCCTAACAGAACTATTTTCCTCCATTTTACAGCTGAAGAACTTGTCGGAGACTTCATATCTCTCAACCCGGGCATGAGCTTGGAAAACCATTTTCAGCTCTTCGAACATCTCATATGCTCCATGTTTCTCAAAACGCTTTTGGAGACCCGGTTCTAAGCTGTAAAGCATGCCGCACTGAACGAGGGAGTAATCATCAGCACGTGTTTGCCAAGCGTTCATAACGTCTTGGTTCTCTGGGATTGGTGCTTCACCTAGCGGTGCTTCTAGGACATAATCTTTCTTGGCAGCTATGAGGATGATCCTCAGGTTCCGGACCCAGTCCGTATAGTTGCTGCCATCATCTTTCAGCTTGGTTTTCTCTAGGAACGCGTTGAAGTTGAGGACAACATGGGCCATTTGATCTACAAGACATATTGTAAAGATTTTAGACTAAGTTCATGATAATTAAGTTCATCTAATCAAATTACTCAATGAACTCCCACTCAGATAGACATCCCTCTAGTCATCTAAGTGAAACATTATCCGAGTTAACTAGGCCGTGTCCGATCATCACGTGAGACGGACTAGTCAAGATCGGTGAACATCTCCATGTTGATCGTATCTTCTATACGACTCATGCTCGACCTTTCGGTCCTCCGTGTTCCGAGGCCATGTCTGTACATGCTAGGCTCGTCAAGTCAACCTAAGTGTATTGCGTGTGTTCCGAGGCCATGTCTGTACATGTTAGGCTCGTCAACACCCGTTGTATGCGAACGTTAGAATCTATCACACCCGATCATCACGTGGTGCTTCGAAACAACGAACCTTCGCAACGGTGCACAGTTAAGGTGAACACTTTCTTGAAATTATTATAAGGGATCATCTTACTTACTACCGTCGTTCTAAGCAAATAAGATGCAAAACATGATAAACATCACATGCAATCAAATAGTGACATGATATGGCCAATATCATTTTGCTCCTTTGATCTCCATCTTCGGGGCACCATGATCATCTTCGTCACCGGCATGACACCATGATCTCCATCATCATGATCTCCATCATTGTGTCTTCATGAAGTTGTCACGCCAACGATTACTTCTACTTCTACGGCTAACACGTTTAGCAATAAAGTAAAGTAATTTACATGGCGTTATTCAATGACACGCAGGTCATACAAAATAATAAAGACAACTCCTATGGCTCCTGCCGGTTGTCATACTCATCGACATGCAAGTCGTGATTCCTATTACAAGAATATGATCAATCTCATACATCACATATATCATTCATCACATCTTCTGGCCATATCACATCACATAGCACATGCTGCAAAAACAAGTTAGACGTCCTCTAATTGTTGTTGCAAGTTTTTACGTGGCTTGTATAGGTTTCTAGCAAGAACGTTTCTTACCTACGTAAAACCACAACGTGATGTGCCAATTTCTATTTACCCTTCATAAGGACCCTTTTCATCGAACCCATTCCGACTAAAGTGGGAGACACAGACACCCGCTAGCCACCTTATGCAACTAGTGCATGTCAGTCGGTGGAACCTGTCTCACGTAAGCGTACGTGTAAGGTTGGTCCGGGCCGCTTCATCCCACAATACCGCCGAAACAAGATAAGACTAGTAGCGGCAAGAAGAATTGGCAACATCTACGCCCACAACTGCTTTGTGTTCTACTCGTGCATAGTAACTACGCATAGGCCTGGCTCATGATGCCACTGTTGGGGATCGTAGCAGAATTTTAAAATTTTCCTACGCTCACCAAGATCCATCTATGGAGTATACTAGCAACGAGGGGAAAGGAGTGCATCTACATACCCTTGTAGATCGCGAGCGGAAGCGTTCCAATGAACGGGGTTGATGGAGTCGTACTCGCCGTGATCCAAATCACCGATGACCGAGTGCCGAACGGACGGCACCTCCGCGTTCAACACACGTACGGAGCAGCGACGTCTCCTCCTTCTTGATCCAGCAAGGGGGAAGGAGAGGTTGATGGAGATCCAGCAGCACGACGGCGTGGTGGTGGATGTAGCGGGATCTCGGCAGGGCTTCGCCAAGCTTCTGCGAGAGGGAGAGGTGTTGCAGGGGAGGAGGGAGGCGCCAAAGGCTGTAGTACTGTTGCCCTCCCTCCCCCCTTTATATAGGCCCCCTGGGAGGGGGGGCGCCGGCCAAGACCCATCTGCATGGAGGGGCGGCGGCCAGGGGGGAAACTTGCCCCCCAAGGCAAGTGGGGCGCCCCCCCACCCTAGGGTTTCCAACCCTAGGCGCAGGGGGGAGGCCCATGGGGGCCGCCCCAGCCCACTAAGGGCTGGTTCCCTTCCCACTTCAGCCCATGGGGCCCTCCGGGATAGGTGGCCCCACCCGATGGACCCCCGGGACCCTTCCGGTGGTCCCGGTACAATACCGGTCACCCCCGAAACATTCCCGGGGGCCGAAACTTGACTTCCTATATATAATTCTTCACCTCCGGACCATTCCGGAACTCCTCGTGACGTCCGGGATCTCATCCGGGACTCCGAACAACTTTCGGGTTTCTGCATACTCATATCTCTACAACCCTAGCGTCACGGAACCTTAAGTGTGTAGACCCTACGGGTTCGGGAGACATGCAGACATGACCGAGACGCCTCTCCGGTCAATAACCAACAGCGGGATCTGGATACCCATGTTGGCTCCCACATGTTCCACGATGATCTCATCAGATGAACCACGATGTCGAGGATTCAATCAATCCCGTATACAATTCCCTTTGTCAATCGGTATGTTACTTGCCCGAGATTCGATCGTCGGTATCCCAATACCTTGTTCAATCTCGTTACCGGCAAGTCTCTTTACTCGTACCGCAATGCATGATCCCGTGACTAACTCCTTAGCCACATTGAGCTCATTATGATGATGCATTACCGAGTGGGCCCAGAGATACCTCTCCATCATACGGAGTGACAAATCCCAGTCTCGATCCGTGCCCACCCAACAGACACTTTCGGAGATACCCGTAGTGTACCTTTATAGTCACCCAGTTACGTTGTGACGTTTGGCACACCCAAAGTACTCCTACGGTATCCGGGAGTTGCACGATCTCATGGTCTAAGGAGAAGATACTTGACATTGGAAAAGCTCTAGCAAACGAACTACACGATCTTTGAGCTATGCTTAGGATTGGGTCTTGTCCATCACATCATTCTCCTAATGATGTGATCCCGTTATCAATGACATCCAATGTCCATAGTCAGGAAACCATGACTATCTGTTGATCAACGAGCTAGTCGACTAGAGGCTTACTAGGGACACATTGTGATCTATGTATTCACACATGCATTACGATTTCCGGATAACACAATTATAGCATGAACAATAGACAATTACCATGAACAAAGAAATGTAATAATAACCATTTATTATTGCCTCTAGGGCATATTTCCAACAGTTGACACTTGAAATTTTTTGAAAGCAATAAGAGGCAATGTATATCATTTCGTCCCCTGATCGCTCTTTGACTATAGCGCCAGAAAAGCTCCTGTCTGCTAGGACTACGTCGGTATTTCCCCAAAGAGGAAGGGATGATGCAGCACAACAACGGTAGGTATTTCCCTCAGTGAAGAAACCAAGGTTATCGAACCAATAGGAGAACCAAGCAATACAACGCAAACAACACCTGCACACAAATATCAACACCTCCAGGCAATTGATAGAACTTCAAATAATTATGACGATATCCAGGCAATGATCATTACATAGGCATCACGTCCAAGATTAGTAGACCGACTCCTGCCTGCATCTACTACTATTACTCCACACATCGACCGCTATCCAGCATGCACCTAGTGTATTAAGCTCAAGGAAAAATGGAGTAATGCAATAAGAACGATGACATGATGTAGACAAGATCCGTTTATCTATTGCGTAGATATAGATCCCATCTTTTTATCCTTAGTAGCAACGATACATATGTGTCGGTTCCCTTTCTGTCACTGGGATCAAGCACCGTAAGATCGAACCCACTACCGGGCACCTCTTCCCATTGCAAGACATATAGATCAAGTTGGCCAAACAAAACCCAAATATCGGAGAAGAAATACGAGGCTATAAGAGATCATGCATATAAGAGATCAAAGAAACTCAAATAATTTTCATGGATATAAAAAGATATAACTGATCATAAACTCGAAGTTCATCAGATCCCAACAAACACACCGCAAAAGAGTTACATCATATGGATCTCCAAGAGACCATTGTATTGAGAATTCAGCGAGAGAGAGGAAGCCATCGAGCTACTAACTACGGACCCGAAGGTCTACAAAGAACTACTCACGCATCATCGGAGAGGCACCAATGGAGGTGGTGAACCCCATCTGAGATGGTGTCTAGATTGGATCTGGTGGTTCTGGACTCTGCGGCGGCTGGATGAATATTTCGTCGACTCCCCTTGGGTTCTGGTATTTTTGGGGTATTTATAGAGCAAAGAGGCGGTCCCGGGGGCACCCGAGGTGGGCACAACCCACCAGGGCACACCCGGGCCTCCTGGCGCGCCCTGGTGGGTTGTCCCCTCCTCGGGACTCCCCCCAGGTGCAAACAGGGCCCAACTTCTTCCTTTTGGTCCATAAAAAATCATCGTGAAGTTTCGTTGCATTTGGACCCGTCTGATATTGATTTCCTGCGATGTAAAAACATGGAAAAAACAGCAACTGGCACTTGGCACTATGTCAATAGGTTAGTACCAAAAAATGATATAAAATGATTATAAAACATCCAAGATTGATAATAAAACAGGATGGAACAATAAAAAATTATAGATACATTGGAGACGTATCAACATCCCCAAGCTTAACTCATGCTCGTCTTCGAGTAGGTAAGTGATAAAAACAGAATTTTTGATGTGGAGTGTTGTTCATCATGTCATATCATATTATTTTCTTTATAGCATGGACATTTGGACTTTTTATGTGATTCAAAGAAATAGTCTAGTTTTGACATAATAATTTAGATACTCAAGCATATCAACAAGCAACCATGTCTTTCAAAATATCAATGCTAAAATAAGTTATCCCTAGCCCATCATGCTCAAACATTGATCCAATCATGAAACACACTCGAATATTAACTACACCCAATACTTAAGTATGATCATATTCCCTCCTAGTTGGTGATTTTGTAAGAGAGGATGGAGACTCAAATTCAAAAATAAAAATTGCATAAAGTAAAAGAAATGCCCTTCGCAGAGGGAAGTAGGGATTTGTAGAGGTGCCAAAGCTCAAAGAAAAAATTAGAGATAAAAACATTTTGGGAGGTGTATCCATCCCACCAACGAAAACAACTCAGAGTTCCGAACACTTTCCATGCTAGATGTGCCATAGGCGGTTCCCAAACAGAAAGTAAAGTGTATTCCTTTTTCCACAATTCTTTCAGTTTCCATGGCTAGCCGTATCCACGGGTGCCTTCCATACCAACACTTTCCAAGGAATTTATTATTTGACAACATAAAGTAAATTCATTTTTTTGCATTCCAGGACTGGGCATCCCTATAACCTTTGCCTTACTCTCGTGCAATGACAAGTGAATAAACACTCATCGTGAGAATAACACATCCAACATGGAAAATATTATCCACTCGTTACCGTTCCGCGAGCGAAACAAACACACAAAAGAGAAGTTTATTTTGAAAATTAGAGATGGCACATGCAAATTTGCTTAGAACGGCAAAAGAATACCGCATATAGGTAGATATAGTGGACTCATGTGGCAAAACTGGTTTAAAGGATTTTGGATGCACAAGTAGAGGTCATACTTAGTGCAAAATGAAGGCTAGCAAAAAGATTGAGAAGCGACCAACCAAGAAGCGAATAATCTCATAAGTAAGCATTAAGCATAATTAACACCGAATAACGCACCACAAGTAGGATATAATTTTCATTGCATGATTATTGACTTTCGTGCATGCATAGGGAATCACAAACCTTAACACCAATATTCTTACTAGAGCACAATTACTCATCAACATAACTCGCATATCACATCATGATATCTCAAAACTATTACTAAGAATCAAGTTTATTTTGTCCAATGATCTTCATGAAATTTTTTTCCTTTATCCTTCTTGGATATCTATCACTTTGGGACTAATTTTCATGTGCTGCTTTTCATAAGCTCAAACAAATATAAGTGAAGATCATGAGCATAACAAATTTTCTTTCTCTCAAAATAATTTAAGTGAAACAAGAGAGAATTTCTTCAAAATTTTACTAACTCTCAAACAAATCTAAGTGAAGCAAGAGAGCATTTCTTCAAAAATACTAAGCACATCGTGCTCAAAAAGATATAAGTGAAGCACTAGAGCACGTCCTAGCTCTTAAAAGATTTAAGTGAAGCACAGAGAACAATTCTAACAAGTCATGATATAATTTTAGCTCTCTCAAATAGGTGTTTCCAGCAAGGATTGATGACTTAAAAGACAAAATAAAACAAGCAAAGACACATATCATACAAGACGCTCCATGCAAAACACATCATGTGACGAATAAAAATATAGCCTCGAGTAAACTACCGATGGTCGTTAGAAGAAAGAGGGGATGCCACTCGGGGGCATCCCCAAGCTTAGTTGGTTGCTCATTCTTGGATCATAGCTTGGGATGCCGAGGCATCCCCAAGCTTAGGCTCTTCTATCCTTCTTTCATCCATCGTAAGATAACCCAAAACTTGAAAACTTCAATCACACAAAACTCAACAAAACCTTTGTGAGATCCGTTAGTATAAGAAAGCAAACCACTACTATACGTGTTATATCAAACCAATTAATATTTTGTTTTTGTATTACATCTACTATATTCCAACTTTTCTATGGCAAAAACTCATCAGAGAAAACCATAGAGCCATCAAAATAAGCACACAACACAAAGAAAACAGAATCTGTCATAACAGAACAGTCTGTAGTAATCTGACTATAGCGAATACTTCTGGAACTCCAAAAATTCTACCAAATTAGGATGACCAGGGTAATTTGTATATTAATCTTATGCAAAAAGAATCAGGGAAAAAATCTCTTTTCTGTGATTTATGAAAATTATTTTCGTGAGCGCAAAGTCTCTGTCTTTTTCAGCAAGATCAAACAACTATCACCCAAGAAGATCCTAAAGGCTTTACTTGGCACAAACATTAATTAAAATATAAAAAACATAATCATACCAGTAGCATAATTGTGCAAACACACAAAAACAGGAAGCAAAAAGCAAAAATAAATTTTATTCATTGGGTTTCCTCCCAACAAGCGCTATAGTTTTACGCCCTTAGCTAGGCGTAAGGCAAGGATCTAAGTTTTGCCATCCTTCTTCTTCGTAGTTTTCTTAGAGGTGTTTTGATCACGGGGTTTTGTAAACACAACATAAAACATATTATCCATGGAAACTTTAGCAATTCTTAGTTGGTTTCATCATAACCCCTTTGATTTCCTGCAACAATCCAAGAATAATGTTGATTAACATTGTTGAAAACTTGTTGGATTATATCTAGAACGGGGACTTCCTTTTTAAGATTCTAATCAAAGATTTTATTATCCCCAAGAAAATGCCTTAGTGCATAGTCACTATTGTAAAGAATTTCATCAATCACGGGCTTTTCACGATTCATACCACAAAAATCAAAGATTTCCCTAGCTTCCCTTATTATGTAGTCAAACTCAACGAGAGTGGTAAATTTTTAGCCCTAGGATTCTTTATCTCGGGGAGCTAAAAAAAAAATCTTTGCAAAGTAGGATGCGTACGAATAAATTTACTTTCAAGTTTCAGAACTAGTGCCGAAATAGCATCCGCATAAGATCTAGTAGTTTTAAGTATAGGAGCATCATCAAGACTCGGATTTCCAACACAATTGAAAAATTCTTGGATACGTTCTTTTCCCATAACATTCCCTTGCCCCAAGATAAACGTTTTAGCATCCAGATTGCCTGTACGTCCAATCTTAGGAGCCAGTCCATCATCTTTTGGTGCCATACCGAATTACTCATGATTGAAAGCAAAGAATAGATCTGACGAGAAAATGGCGAATGGAAAAAGCGAGGCAAATAAAACGGCAAATTTTTGTGAAGTGGGGGAGAGGAAAACGAAAGGCAAATGGCAAATAATGTAAATTGCGAGAAGATGAGATTTGTGATTAGGAACCTGGTTATGTTGAAGATCCTCCCCGGCAACGGCGCCAGAGATTCCTTTTGATCGCTCTCTGACTATAGCGCTAGAAAAGCTCCTGTCTACTAGGACTACGTTGGTATTTCCCCAAAGAGGAAGGGATGATGCAGCACAACGACGGTAGGTATTTCCCTCAGTGAAGAAACCAAGGTAATCGAACCAGTAGGAGAACCAAGCAACACAACGCAAACAACACCTGCACACAAATAACAACACCTCGCAACCAGACGTGTTAAAGGGGTTGTCAATCCCTTTCGGGTAACGATGCCAGAAAATTGTAGTATATTGAAGTAATAGATCACAAATAAAATAAAGTGCAGCAAAGTATTTTTGTATTTTTGGTTTAATAGATCTGAATAAAAATGCAAAGGAAAAATAGATCGCAAGCAAGTATTTGAGAAAGAAGACCCGGGGGCCGTAGGTTTCACTAGCGGCTTCTCTCGAGAAAAATAGCAAACGGTGGGTAAACAAATTACTGTTGGGCAATTGATAGAACTTCAAATAATTATGACGATATCAAGGCAATGATCATTACATAGGCATCACGTCCAAGATTAGTAGACCGACTCCTGCCTGCATCTACTACTATTACTCCACACATCGACCGCTATCCAACACGCATCTAGTGTATTAAGTTCATGAAAAAATGGAGTAATGCAATAAGAACGATGACATGATGTAGACAAGATCCGTTTATCTATTGCGTAGATATAGATCCCATCTTTTTATCCTTAGTAGCAACGATACATACGTGTCGGTTCCCTTTCTGTCACTAGGATCAAGCACCGTAAGATCGAACCCACTACCGGGCACCTCTTCCCATTGCAAGACAAATAGATCAAGTTGGCCAAACAAAACCAAAATATCGGAGAAGAAATACGAGGCTATAAGAGATCATGCATATAAGAGATCACAGAAACCCAAATAACTTTCATGGATATAAAAAGATATAACTGATCATAAACTCGAAGTTCATCAGATCCCAACAAACACACTGCAAAAGAGTTACATCATATGGATCTCCAAGAGACCATTGTATTGAGAATTCAGCGAGAGAGAGGAAGCCATCTAGCTACTAACTACGGACCCGAAGGTCTACAAAGAACTACTCACGCATCATTGGAGAGGCACCAATGGAGGTGGTGAACCCCATCCGAGATGGTGTCTAGATTGGATCTGGTGGTTCTTTACTCTACAGCGGCTGGATGAATATTTCGTTGACTCCCCTAGTGTTCTGGTATTTTTGGGGTATTTATAGAGCAAAGAGGCGGTCCGGGGGGCACCCGAGGTGGGCAAAACCCACCAGGGCGCGCCTGGGCCTCCTGGCGCGCCCTAGTGGGTTGTCCATAAAAAATCATCGTGAAGTTTCATTGCATTTGGACTCCGTCTGATATTGATTTCCTATGATGTAAAAAACATGGAAAAAACAGCAACTGGCACTTGGCACCTTGTCAATAGGTTAGTACCAAAAAATGATATAAAATGACATAAAATGATTATAAAACATCCAAGATTGATAATAAAACAGCATGGAACAATCAAAAATTATAGATACGTTGGAGACGTATCATCCCCAAAGGTGGCACGTTCCCAACCAAAACCATCACGCTTGTTGTGAGAAGCTCTGGTTTGTGAGAAGCTTATACCCAAACCTGCCCCAAATGGGACAAAAATTTTACCACGGCATGTTGATGCCGCTCCATGATAGCATGCCAAGTTTCATGAATTTCAAACGAGTTTTGGATTTACTAGAATTTTAAAACCAGGTATCTGAGTGTTTACGGCCGAGTGACGGTGGTAGGGTGTTTGAAATTCATTCCCATTTCTTGCATGGGACCTAAGCATGCAACCAAGGACACAGATTTGATTTTTCAACCAGTTTATATGCACTCGAGAATGTGCATGTAGTTCAAATTTGAATTATGCACATAAAATGCCTGGGAAACCCAGTTATTGTATACAAATGTCCAAACAAACCCCAAAAAATTCCGAAATTAAACACAATAATCCTGTTGTTCTATGTTGACACTCGAATTTTTTTGAAAGCAATAAGAGGCAACGGATATCGTTTCGTCCCCAAAGGTGGCATGTTCCCTACCGAAACCATCACGCTTGTTGTGAGAAGCTCTGGTTTGTGAGAAGCTTATACCCAAACCTGCCCCAAATGGGACAAAATTTTTACCACGACATGTTGATGCCGCTCCATGCTAGCATGCCATGTTTCATGAATTTCAAATGAGTTTTGGATTTACTAGAATTTAAAAACCAGGTATCTCAATGTTTGCGGCCGAGTGACGGTGGCAGGGTGTGTGATATTCGTTCCCATTTCTTGCATGGGACCTAAGCATGCAACCAAGGACACATATTTGATTTTTCAACCCGTTTATATGCACTGGAGCATGTGCATGTAGTTCAAATTAGAATTATGCACCTGAAATGCCTACAAAACCAAGTTAATGTATAAAAACATCCAAACGAACCCTGAATAATTCCTATTTTTTGATGACACACCTATAGTTGCATGTTCACTGCAGGTAAAAGTTCTAGCAATTCAAATACCATCCTTTGTAGTTGTGACCCCATTATGTAATTCAAATCAAGACGATAAATCAAGTAGATCGCACACAGTTTATTATCACCAACCGTGTGAGATGCAGCACAAAATATCTTGGAGCACCGTCGGTGTATAGTACGCCTATGGCTTATGCGAGAAGGTGCGTCGGCTACAGTCCACAGCCGGCGTGTCAAGCACACTAGCTCACTCCCCAAATATCATTTCACTGTTCATTCGTCGCCGGTGAAAGATGGCGACATGGACCCACGTCGCGAGGGCAACTTCGGCGGCCCACTCTGGCGAGAGCGCGGCCGCAGCCGCCAGGCGCGTGCTAACAAGCTTCGTGAGGGTGACCGCAGTCTGCGTCCAGGCGGCCAAGACAGCCCAAACGGCCGCTGTTGCTTCTCAGGCGGCGGCAGCAACATCTGCCTCGGGGATAGCAACTAGCAAGAGTGGCACAGCAGCTGTCCGTTCTGCAGCGGCGGCCTTAGCCCTGATGGAGGCCGCCCACTACCATGTCGAGGCCGTCCACGCCCAGCTCGTGGCGGTCACCGCACAAATCGAACGAAGCTTCTCCGACAACGGTCGGCAACCCACGGCGAAGAGTTGGCAATCGCCGAGAGAGTTCGAGCAGCCGTCCGTTCCTGCGTGGCATACCTTGCCACGACGGAGCCCGCCAGAGCCCAGATCGCGGCCGCCCACGCCCAGCTCGTGGCAGCCTATTTCAAAGATATGGCGGACACGGATGGCGAGATGCTTGCCGAGTATGGTGCAATCGATGCCATGGAGCCCCTTCCCCAAGAGACCGCCAGGCACGAGCTGGACATGGAGGCGGCGGCGGAGATCGACGAGCACCAGCCGTAGTAGTACTCTTTGTTTTGTCTAATTAAGAGCGCCGGTCTTTAATTTGTTAGAGTAATGTTTAGGTCAGCTAGCTCTGTTTAATTGCTGAACTTGCTCGATTAAGAAGTTAGTCTCCTTTGTGTACCCAAATTATGCAATGACGTGGATGGCCACTGTAACCAGGGAAATTTGAACCAAATTTTTTGACTTTCAAACTCAACACACACGGGTTAAGCTATCTGAATCGTTTGCGATGTTCACATATCGTACACAGTTCTGAATAAGGGACCGTGTCGATGACACTTTGTGCGCCAGTTTTTTCGCTGAAGCGATTCCAAATTTTCGGCTTCCGCAGAAATATCTACCTCCCCGCCCCCTCCCCCTTGCCAAAAGCCACATTTCCCTTGTTTCCGCCTACCTTTCCAAGTTGAAACCTTCACTCCTTGTTTGCAGCACCGCCTCCTCGCCGGCGACCCTCCTCCACGCTGCTCGGCCTCGCCTATCCAGGCAGGTAATCCACACCCGACCCCATCCTCCTTCTCCTTCCACATGCCCTGACCGCCGGCGCGACACCTTCCTCCCAAATCACCGACCCCTCCACCAAATAAGCGCTGCCCTAAGCCATGGTGCGCGCAGTATAGCCAGGATCCCAAGGACCATTTGGCAGCGGAGAAGCAAATCGCGGTCGCACGCACGGATGAGGTCGCGATGGCTGCCATTCGTGTCGACCCCCAGATCTTGGAGGAGCACCTCGCCGTCGAGGCCACCGTCGATGCCTCGCGCGCCGCCGATGCGACACGGTTGGCTTTTTGGTTCAATTCTGCAATGCGATGTTCAATTGTTGTGGGTGCATTCTGTTATTGTATACCATGTGAGAAATAAATCGAATTCAGCTGTACTAAAATACATGAGAAACAAATACATTTGCTATATTTTCATGTTGTTAAGCATGCTTGGTTTGGTTAACTGTCTGATCTTCTATTAGGAGTATGTTGTATGTGCAATGTGGTGCTCAGTTAACGTTTGGTTCATTTGTTGTGGTGTTTAGTTAACTATTTTGTTTGATTCAATTCTGCAATGCGATGTTCAATAGTTGTGGGTGCATTCTGTTATTGTATACCATGTGAGGAATAAATTGAATTTGGCTGTAGTAAATACATGACAAAAAAATACAATTGCTATATTTCCAAGTTGTTAAGCATGCTTGGTTTGGTTAACTGTCCGATCTTCTATTAGGAGTATGTTATATTGTGCAATGTGGTGCTCAGTTAATGTTTGGTTCAATTCTACATTGCGATGTCCAATTGTCGTGGGTAGAATTTTGTATTGTTTTGCATGTGAGGAATAAATCGAATTTGGCTGCACTTAATACATGAGAAACATATACAAGTGCTATATTTCCTAGTTCTTAATCATGCTTGGTTTGGATAAATGGGTTTTCCATGTGGCTTGAATTAATCTGATGAATCTGCAATGTGCTTATTTTTCATCAACATATTTTACTGATAGCATGCGAACCCTTACTTAACCTGATGACTAACTACCTTATATGTGTTGCAGGGAAACAATGGGAAGCACTGAGGTTTACAATCGAGGTTAGCACGTGCATGCTCCGTTGTCTAATAGCACATTATTGTGCAATTGCAGGAACCATTCTAATATTTAGGTTTTTAACAATTTGGTTCTTGCACATGTAGGTCCTGCTGTCAGAGGTTTTGACCCACTGTTCGACCCTTTTTGCATATGGGGAAATGAGTTGTCCATGAATATCAGTCAAGTCAAGAAACTCAGAAAGATTGTTAGGATAAAGAAATTAGCGACAAAAAACAACAAGATCTTTGTCTGCACAATGAAGAAGACATCAGTTCACTACAGGATGGTACTAACTATTATACCTTGCCTTTTTTATTCCTTTGCCCCATTTCCAATATAGAGAAGATATTTATGCACATCCTTGTTTTCAGGCCTTTCCAAAGCAGTTCACTGATGATTACCTCTCAAACCACCTGTATGGTCAGGAGGCGAGGAAGGTATTCATACAACACCCACGGTTCAATATTGAAGTGTTCCTGAAGAGGACGAAGGATGGACGGTCAATCATCCACAGGCACTGGCCTAAAGTTACAAAGACCTTCAACATCAATGAAGGCCCAATATCCGTCTTCTGCTTCAGCAGTTTTCCACGTGAGATACATCTGTCTATTTACCGTCTATGATGCTAATTTTGAAAGGTTATAGATGTTGCATGTGAAACTTGGTCCTGGTGTAGTTGTGTAATGGGGTAGCTGACTGCTGAAGCTATATGATGTTGTACTCTAATGTATTTCAATTATGAAAATGAAATATATTGTGTGCTTAATCTGAAATGTCAATTAGATTAATAAATGGATTATGAATAATCAGATAATTAGCCTGCTAATTGGGTTTTTCTATTGCAAACGGTTATTGAGAAAACACCATGTGCGACGCATTCAATAACGCACACAGTTTCTAGGAATAAACCATGTTAGATTAATGAACAATCACACACGACATCCTCTTGAAAACTGTTTGCGTTAGGCCACCTGGCGCAAACGTTTACCACATAAAAACTGTGTGTGATGGACAGCCCTTGACACACAGTTTCTTCTAGGCATCGTGTGTGATGAATTCAATTAACGCAAATGATAAAATTCTTAATACCGTGTGCAATGGAAACGCTATCACAAATGATTTAACCGGGAAAATTGTGTGTGATGTACTTGCGAACAAAAACGTTTTCCTTGAAGGGACTATGTGCGTTTAGCGCTGGCTGACTGTGTGGGATGTACTTACGACTGGAAATGATTTCGCCTGTATAATTGTATTTTTGTGAGCACTATTGTATGTATTTCTCTATTTGAGTGCTCGCCAGTCGCACACGACCTCATTTTGCCGAGCGTGTGTGCCAGGAGGGCATATCCCCGGCGGTTTCTAGGTCATGTGGGAAGGACCCCCCTATCGCCCACACTCACTTGGCGACGGTTCCAAATGTCATCGCCGAAAGGGGTTAAAAACCGTTTGTTTAGCAGCTCGCTGTACTAGTGACCTAACGATCATATCCTTGAAGGGCATTTATGTCTTATCATGTCCCCTAGGCTATAAATAGCCGCCCCCTACAACCACTGGCTGGTTGGCTGCTCCGCGAGAAACCGACACTTGTCATTGACAGCATCCCATCCTCCGAGGACTTTGAGCGAAAATCATCAAGTGAGGAAAACCCAAACCCAAACACCTACAAACCCAAAGTGATTGAGTATCACTGAAGACATTGTTCCTGTGTGGAACCGATGCTTGTTACCTTTGAGGAATGTGCATCCACCAGACGGTTAGCCATCATGGTCTAGAGCATCCAAGAGGAAATTGTGGATCGCCGAGTGACCGAGTCTGTGAAGGTTTAGAAGTCACCTGAAGACTTACCACCAGTGATTAGGCGAGGTCTGTGTGACCTTAGCTCAAGGAGAATATGGTGAGGACTGTGCGTCCGGGACTGTGTGTCCTCATGTTTAAATACCTAGCCACTCCAACCAGACGTACGACTGTCACAGTAGTTGGAACTGGTCTACCAAATCACTGTCTTCACCGAGCTACTGGTTCTATTTCCTCAAACCCTTTCATTTCCTCATTCTTGTGTTAAAGTACTTGATCGTTACTGTTTGAAGATTTTGACTGAAGACTTTCACAATTTCCTCAATCCTATTTCTTTAGTCAGTTTGTCTTCAGCCTGCTTATCATGTGTTTGCGCTACTTGTACTCTGTGCTTGCTTTCATTTCATCATGATGACTGTGCTACTGCTCTATTATGCTTGCATCTGAGTACTTATTCCACTGCTAGTTGTTCGTGACTTAGGAATTTCCTCACCTTGAAATTCCTCAGTGACAAATTTGTAAAAATCGCCTATTCACCCCCTCTAGTCGATATAATGCACTTTCAATTGGTATCAGAGCAAGGTACTCCCTTGTTTTGTGTGATTTTGGTTTAACCGCCTGGAGTTTTAGTTATGTCGACCGCAGGAATGAAGAAAGTGACTTTCCCCATCTTTCATGGTCACGATTATCCCAAGTGGAAGGCCATGATGAAGAAGCGCCTCATGGCGATGAACAATGAACTGTGGACCGTCACAGAGATTGGTCTTATCGATCTATGCAAGATGGCGGAGGCTGATGATATTTGCAAGTACACTCCATTTAACCTCACGGCAAAGGACATCATCTGCTCCTGTCTGTCCCAAAATCAGTTCAAGAACATTATGCATCTCAGCCATGTGAAACTTATCTGGGACCGACTCTCTGAGGTCTATGAAGGTCATCGAACTCATCATGATCCCTGGTTTGAGGATTTCAAGGAATCGCTCAAGACGATGACTTTCGATCCGGAATCATCATCCTCTGCACCATGCTTTATGGCAAAAGGTGCCAAGCTAACTGAATGCTACCTATCTGAGTCTAGTGATGATGAATCTGGTGATGAATTTGGACCCAGCTATACCAAACTTGCTTCCCTTGCCACTAAACAACAAAGAGCTTTGGAAAAAGTTCAAAACATGCTTGATGAGAGCGATGATATGTTGGGTGAAGAAATGGATCACACTCAAACCTTGACTGAAAATCTTCAGAGACTTCAGTCCAAGTTTGACAACCTTCAAAGTCATCATAACACTCTCTAATCTGATCATGAGAAACAAAGCAAGATCTTGACAAGCTAAGGGTGAGTTATGAAGATCTTCAGAAGGAACCCAATTCATTGCTTGCTCAACAGATCAGTGCCGCTCAGGATGAATTCATTCCACCATGTTTGAAATGCATTGAACGTGAATCTGCTAATTCTTCACCTGAAAGTTCCAATGCTTCTATTGTTGCAAATTCTTCAACTGTCTCTGCTATCACAAATTCCTCATCTGAGGATGCTACTAGTATCACTGACAATGCAGGGATGAAGGAATTGTATGTGACAGGCATGTACAAAAGCCTCAAAGGGCATCAGACTCTTTGTGATGTGCTTAAAAAGCAGATCCTCAACAGGAACCCTAGGAAAGAGGGTATTGCCTTTGAGAGGAAACTCAATGCTGATGGGACCTACTGGAAACCTGAGCAGTACCCCAAAACCTCATGGGTTGCTGCAAAGGGACCTCCCGTAGATCCATCCACTTTATCTGGATTTACATGTGAATCTTCATATTCTTCTGATGAGTCATTTGACTCCAACTATAAACTTTCAAAAATCAGAATGGTGAAGTATTTGCTAGATATGTTGGCACTAACTGCAGGAACGGTCCCCCTATGAAGAAAATCCGTGTTCCCAAAAGGTGCCTTGAAAGTCTTCAGGTGAATGTCATCATGACACCACCTGTGAAGAACAGGAACCCCAGATCAAATCCTTCATATGGACCAAAGTCTTCATATGGATCCAGGTCCTCATATGGATCAAATTCCTCACGTGGATCAAATTCCTCACATGGATCAAAATCCTCATATGAACATCATCGTGCTAACACTTCTGTTTCGCAGGGAAGATCTAAGGGTTATGAATATGTGCATTATTCCTCAAATCATTATGTTCATAAGTCCTCGAAGGATTTCTCTGCCTATTCATATGCCTACCCTAACCCCTCTTCTGTGAAACTAAGTGGACTGGCTTCTATGCCACCTTTCTCTTATGGAGCTCGCAGAATGATGAACTCTTTGCCACCCCTCCAGATGTGGGTGGTGAAGAAAAAGAACTAATATCTTATGCAGGGTCAGGTCTCCAGACGAACTTAATCGTCTGAAGAATTTGCTGGAGACCTGAATATGCCTGAAAGGACGCAAGCTAATCATGAAGAAATGAATTTTCATTTCTCACGTCCTCATACTGCTGTATATGTTCTATTGCTTGATGAAATTGATCTGATGAATTTGATGTCGTATTCTTCACTGATGAAGTATATGGGTTCGTAAGATGCACTATTTCATCTGCAGGATGATCAACCAAAAGCTACCGAGTGGGTCCTCGACAGTGGATGTACAAATCACATGACTGGTGGCAGGAACTTACTGATGGACACTGCTTTATATCCATCGCATATGAAGCATATCACCTATGCTGACAAAGGCAAAGGCAAGGTATTGGTTCTAGGTAGGGTTGCGATCTCAAGGGATCGACACATGGACAAAGTCATGCTTGTCGAATCCTTAGGATTCAACCTCATGTCTGTCTCAATGCTTTGTGATCTTGATATGGTTGTTTTCTTTGGCAAGTATCGTTGTGTTGTGATCATGGAAGCTGACAATTCCAAAGTCTTTGAAGGCTTTAGGAGAGGAGACTTGTATATTGTTGATTTCTCTATAGGTCCTCAACCTGCTACATGTCTACTTGCAAATGCTTCAGAAGGCTGGCTATGGCATTGACGACTTGGTCATGTTGGCATGAGGAACTTGCACACGCTCGCAAAGAAGAAGCTGTCATTGGCATCGAGGGTGTCAAATTCCTCAAGGATCACCTGTGTGGAGCTTGTGAAGCTGGGAAGATGACCAAGGCCAAGCATCCCTCAAAGACTATCATGACTACCACTCGTCCATTTGAATTGCTTCACATGGATCTCTTTGACCCTACTCATTATGCCACATTCACCAATGCTGCATCTTTATATGGCTTTGTTATTGTTGATGACTTTTCTCGTTACACATGGGTGCATATCATCACTTACAAATATGAAGTGCAGGAAGTCTTCAAACGATTTTCCTCGAGGGATTCAACCAACTTTGGTGTGAAGATCAAGCACATCAAAAGTGACAATGGGACCGAGTTCAAGAATACTGGTCTTGATGACTATCTTGATGAACTTGGTATTACTCACGAGTTATCTGCTCCTTATACTCCTCAGTAGAACGGCGTCGTGGAGCACAAGAACAGGACTCTTGTTGAGATGGCTCGCACTATGCTTGATGAATAGAAGATGCCTCGTCACTTTTGGCCTGAGGCAATTGATACTGCTTGCCGCATCATCAACAGGGTATATCTTCACAAATTCTTCAAAAAGACCTCATATGAACTCCCCATTGACAAGAAACCCAATGTGAGTTATATCAAAGTCTTCGGTGCTAAATGTTGGATTAGAGATCCTCATCACAATTCTAAATTTGCACCGAAAGCACATGAAGGTTTTATGCTTGGTTACGGAAAGGACTCGCACACCTACAGAGTCTTCAACACCGTTCACCACAAGGTTGTTGAAACTGTAGATGTGCGGTTCGAAGAAACTAATGGCTCGCAAAGAGAGCACCTACCTCATGTGCTAGATGAAATGTCACCTGAGGAATCCATCAAGTTCAAGGCTACTGAGGATGTCATTCCTACCGAAGAATCTGCTGAAGAAGTCATTCCAGAACGTGAAGAACATCATGCTGGTGCACCTGAGGAAAATGGCTCCGAAGAAAATGCTGAGCCGACTCAACGTCGTCAACCCGCTCACCCCCGCATTGCAAATGAAGTGCAGATCGAGAAAATCATCAGTGACATCAACGCACCAGGTCCTCTCACATGCTCAAAGGCTTCACATTTGTCTAACTTTTGTGGGCACTTTGCTTTTGTCTCTATCACAGAGCCCACCAAAGTAGATGAGGCATTTCTGGAGCCTGAGTGGATTCAAGCGATGCAAGAGGAATTACATTAGTTCGAGCTCAACAATGTCTGGGAACTCGTCAAGCGACCAGACCCTCGCAAGCACAATATCATCGGCACCAAATGGATCTACCGCAATAAGCAAGATGAAAATGGCCTTGTTGTGAAGAATAAGGCACGGCTAGTAGCTCAAGGCTACACACAGGTTGAAGGAATTGATTTCGATCAAACTTTTGCACCTGTTGCTGGACTTGAAGCTATTCGCATATTGCTTGCTTATGCTAACCATCATAATATCATCTTATATCAAATGGATGTGAAAAGTGCATTCCTCAATGGTAAGCTTGAGGAAGAAGTATATGTTGCTCAACCCCCAGGTTTTGAAGATTCAAAGCATCTTGACAAAGTCTTCAGACTCAATAAGGCCCTCTATGGCCTCAAGCAGGCCCCTCGGGCGTGGTATGATACTTTGAAGGAATTCCTCATGAAGAAAGGCTTCAAACCTGGTTCACTTGACCCAACTCGTTTCACTAAAACCTATGATGATGGATTATTCGTCTGCCAAATATATGTTGATGATATTATCTTTGGCTGTACTAACCAACGTTACACTGACGAATTTGCCTATATGATGAGTGAGGAATATCAAATGTCTATGATGGGAGAATTGAAATTCTTCTTAGGTCTTCAAATTCGTCAACAGCGCAACGTCATCTTCATATCTCAGGAGAAATACCTCAAGGATGTGTTGAGGAAATTCGGCATGCAAGATTGAAAAGGCGTCAAAATCCCTATGCCCATAAATGGCCATATATGCACTGATGAAAATGGTATTGACTTCAATCAAAAGGTATACCGCTCCATGATTGGTTCTTTATTGTATCTATGTGCATCTAGGTCAAATATTATGCTTAGTGTTTGCGTGTGTGCCCGTTTTCAAGCTCACCAAAGGAATCACACCATAAGGCTATGAAGCATATTCTTTGATATCTAGCTCACACTCCAACACTTGGATTATGGTATCCCAAGGGCTCAGCTTTTGATCTCATTGGATATTCTGACTCTGACTATGTTGGTGATCATGTGGACCACAAGTCAACATCAGGCACATGCTATTTCCTGGGACGATCCTTAGTATGTTGGTCCTCGAAGAAGCAGAACTGTGTATCACTCTCTACTGCTGAAGCTGAGTACATTGCTGCTGGTTCGTGTTGTGCTCAATTGCTATGGATGAAACAAACCCTCAAGGACTACGGCATCAATGTGAAGAATGTACCTCTCTACTGTGACAATGAGAGTGCCATCAAGATTGCTCATAACCCAGTTCAGCACTCGAAGACAAAGCACATCCAGATTCATCATCATTTTCTTCGTGATCATGTGTTGAAGGGAGACATCTCTATTGAGCACGTGAAGACTGAAAAATAGCTAGCCGATATCTTCACAAAGCCCTTGGATGAGAAGAGATTTAGCAAGTTGCGGTATGAGCTAAATATCTTAGAATCTTCAAATGTTCTTTGAAGAGGACAAACATCCTAACACTTACGCAAAATTCACGACTTAGATGTGCAACACACGAAGTAATATTTTTCTTCAATCGATGAAGACCAACCCTCTACGTGTGAAGAAATTAACGAAGAATTCGATTCTCAGAGCCCTATGACAATTGTACGTGGCGTCTGAAATCATCATTCTTATACGGTGGGTTACGCCACCAACAAAAGTTGAAAATCTTCAATTCGAGTTTTTCTTCATTTTTGAAATTCCTCAGTTGTTCAAATTCTTCAACTTTTCAATGTCTTCACTCTTTCCGACCTCGTTCTTCATTGACTATATATATATATATATATTTGAGTTTTTATGTCCTCTATAGCATTCACTTATTGCTAGTTCTTCAAGTTGACTTTTCTGCTAAGTGAATGTGATCGGACCCTACCCCGTCTATGCTAAAATCAACCCAGTCTGTTCACAAATTCTTCATGTGCGTTCTATTTGAAACCCGTTCCAAATCTTCACTGTGTCCTTGTCAGCTGAAGAATTTGTGAACGAAACTTTAAAGTTATTTTATCTAAATTTTTGGTGTTTGCCGCTCAAACCATTCCGCATCCCACGATATGATTATCCAATTCACCCACGATCTCACACGATCACCACCTCACTGTACGTGGGTGACACATGTCGCTAGGATGAGAAGGGTCAGGGGCACGTTCGTCCATTTTCCACGGACGAGCGGTTTTTCACTTCGGTTATAAATACCCCTCACCCTCCTCAGACCTCATTTACCCCGCTCGACCTCACTCCCCTTGCTCGAGCTCTTTGACCTAGCACCGCTGCTACTACTATCGTCGCCGGTGAGGAAGAGCTTCACTGCCTCGACCTCGTCGCCGTCGTACTCGCGCCGGCCACGAAAATCTTCACTCCGCCGCTGCCGTAGTTGTCTTCCGCCGCCGAGTTAGGGCGTGGAAGATCTGAATGGATGAACTTCCCATCTACAACTCCCAGTTCGTCGTGTTCTTCGTCAAGGGTAAATAAAATTTATTTTTACTTCCCTTGTTGATTCTGATGATTTCCACAAAATCTTCAAAAGGTGTTTATTCTTCAACTTCCACACTCATAAACACTACACATGCATCCGTTCTTGATCTATTTCTCTAAGCAACGTTTTCCCTCAAGATTCCTCAATTGTGTGGATTTTCAATCTATACAACTCTCGAACCTAAGTCAAAGACCGCTTAGTGAAATTCCTCAAGACACTCCTGGTCAAATTCCTCAAACTTGTTCTTTTGAAAAACTTCTGAGAACGCATATGACCTCTCCAAATTCTTCGCACCTATACTCTGTTCACAGGTACACATGTCCGCTGCTGAATCACTAGGTTCTCATCAACTTAACTCATTTGCAGTGTTCCTCGAAGACAAATTGCATACCTTGTCAGAGAATTCTATTGTTCAAAATCCTCAGCTGAAGAAAATTGCTGATAAGAAAAGACCTCAGAAGGGAGGAAAGAGACCAGAAGCAAACACTGCCTTTGAGATCCCAGATGACATCTATGAGGAATATTGCACTCCTGATGAAGCCAACATGGCAAGGAGAACAAAAATCAGTGCAAGGTGCGCATACAGAGGATAGAGAGGAGATGGGCCAGAGAATGGAGGGAGTACAGATATGTGACTCCCAAGTACATGAAGAAATTCGCAGTACACCCTCCATGCCAAGACCTCCATTGGCACCAGGCCAAGTTGCTGATCCCTCTAGCATTAGAAGAGGTGAGGAATTTCCCAAGGAGTGGGCTAAATGGCAAGCCAAGTTGGCCAAAATGGCCAAAGAAGCAGTGAAGAAATTCAATGAAGATTTTGCTGCTGCCGCTGCTGAGGCCTCTGCTAGCAAGACCAAGAAGGCTATGCCCAAGAAGCCTGCGCACAAGCCCAGTTCCTCAGCAATGCCCTCACGGCCAAGCTCATCAAAGCCCTCAGGCATATTCCTCAAGCAGCTCCAGTCCCCACTGTTACAACACCTTCAGTTGCTGCTGCAAAGTCCTCGACACCTATGAACCTTGCCTCTTGCCAAAGGACAGCTGGTATCTCTATTGCTTCAGGAGCACCTGCAAGTTCTTCAGCTCCTCCTCAGTCATCAAAAAGCCCAACTTTGCTGAAGACAAAGGCCACTGCTGGACGAGGCACAAGGCCAAGTCCACACAAGAAGCATGTTGCATTTCATGTGCCGTCTAGTGAAGACGAAGCTGATGATGAGGAATTAGCAGAAATCATCAGATACAGACAGCAACGGGCTTCTAGAGCCAAAGGAAGTGATGTGCCTCTTCTGCTATATCCCAAGTTGATCCTTGACTTCATTGATCTCTAGCACAAGGACCCCAACACTCCTATGCCTGACTTCAATCTTACACCTGGCCAAAGTCATATGCTAACTGTCTTCATAGGTGAAGAAAAATGGAAGTTTGAGAAGGCCAGGCAATTTAAGAAAGCTCAGTACAAGAAGGAGCGATTTCTGAAGAAGCATGTTGTCACTATGACTCCTAATGGACTTGAAGCCATGCAAACTGAGATCAAAGCACTCAGTGATGAATTTGACTCATACCGTGTAGATTGGCTAGGAGCCAAAGTCAGATTCGTCAGAATGGCGAAGGGATTCACCTCAAATGTTGCAGCCCCAATGCAACGTGAAATTCCTGAGGCTGAAGCATCTGTTCAGCCTACTGAAGAACATGCCAGCATAGCTGATGACAATCAGGTTGTTGATGATTCTGAAAGCACGAGGGATGATGAAGAAATTCCAGCCGCTGAAGAAACTGCCAGGGCAACCTCTAGTGTTGCTCCTAGAGAACAAACTAGGCCAGTTGAAGCATCTGCTACTGCGCCTGAAGAAACTGATCAAGCCAGGGCAACTGCATCAGTTGTGCCTGAAGAAACTGCACCAATTTCCTCTGCTCCTCCTGCACAGACAAGCATCAACCTTCCTTCTGCATTAGAAGCGAAGAAAACCAAAGCTACTGAGCGAGCAGCTATGAAGAAAAGGAAAGCATCTGCTTCCTCAGAGTCTTCAGCTCCGAAGAAAGTGAAGACTTTGACGAGCTCTTATGCAAACCCAATAGATGATGTTCCTATATCAAGCATGCCATCAAAGGAGATTGGTCCCTTTGGTGAGGAATATGTGATTCCAAGTGAGTCCGATGAAGAAAATCCTTCTGCTGCTTCGTTAGAGCAGATAGATGAAGAAATTGAAGTGGACAATGTCACTTCAACTCCATTGGTATCCTCGCCCATGCCTTAGTTCACTGCTGAAGAGGCAGGCGTTGAAGAAATTTATGAGGAAGATGAAGATGTGGACATTGGGTCTACAACTCCAATTCTGAATGATGACTACTGGGAAAGTCATCACCCCAATTCACCACTGACCACAACACTACAAAAATTTTCTCAGTCCCCTGCTCAAACAGAAGAAATTCACATGGGCTCTGAAGAACATCAAGCTTCTCTTCTCACTATTCCTGAAGAACTTCCAGCCACTAGAGCTGATGATTATGTTGCTGAAGAAATGGAGACCCGGGCTGCTGCTGATGACATTGCTCCTGAAATTCCTCAGCCTGTGGCTCCAGTGGCTATACCTCAACAGGCTGTGAAGACATCAACTGCAAATCTTCAGCCCAAGCCACAGAATCCTCACTCCAGGAAGTAGAAGTTCAAGGCTGAAGACTTCTTCAATGAACATCAATTCTTCACCGATTACAATATGTATGACTCGGCAAGACTTAGACGCAAGCGCTTTTGGACAGCGAGTCAAATGAACTTCTATTCCTCACTATTGTTTGATAAAGACAATATCTTTGACCATGAGAAAATTCCTCATGTGGATATGGAGTCGCTGCCATGCTTCACCCCAGTCCTCAGTGTTCTACATGACGCTGGGCTTCTCAATTTTATGCACCGACATCTGTGACTGGAATGAAGAACTCATTCTTTAGTTCTATGCCACACTACACATCACACGCAACGTTGAAGATGTCAAATCATGGGTATTGGACTGGATGACAGAAAATACTCACTACAAAGCACGGGCCTTTGAATTGCTTCATGCCATCCCAGTCAGTCCTCCTCCAGAAGGTGCAGTGCTTCTCTATAATGAACCTGAGCTCTCCAACCATTTGATGCAAGTGCTGATGAAGCCATTGAAGCCAGGCCAAGCTCCAAGGACCAAATTCCTCGCTTGCTCTATGTGCCAAGGACATATACAAAATATTGACCAAAACCCTCAGTCCAATCAAGGGCCACAACTCTGATGATGAAGAGGTTGTTGGCATCATGAAGAATCTACTTTTCAACATCATACATGGTATCCCTGTTAACTACCATGATTTCTTCATGAGGACTTTGGCAAATGTAGCACTATCACCATTTGAATTGAAGCCTTACGCTCCCTGGATCATGAGATTCATCTGATCAAGGTCTTCAATCAACTACAAGGCTGATTTTCAAAATCATCTCAGCTATTTGCCCCCAATTGAAGTCCTCAAAAGGACTATTTCCTCATCTGATGAGAAGGGCAAGGCTGCTGTCATTGATGAAGGCACTCGTCCATTGGATGGATAGTTTCGTAAAGCTACCTCATATTCCACGAATGATGACTCTGCCGCAAATGCTTCAAAGCAAAATCCTCAAGCCACTGCTCCAAGGGTGATGACTGATCGTGAGCTTCTCCTCAGTCTTCATCAGAAGGTAGATCGCAACCACAAATGGGTCAAGCGTCAGTTTGGTTCAATTCTTCAGAACACGACGATCACGCAGAACACTGTGAAGAAGAACCATTACTACCTCCATGAAGTTTTTGATCGCACCTGGGCTGTATTGTCTCACCTCTACGGTGAAGAAGATCTCAAGAAAATGGGCTTCAAGCAGGACTTTGACTGGTCTCAACCGCCTTCGAAGAAATTCAAGAAGGTCAAAGTTCCTCACTTGGTGGCCACTTCATATACTTCGTCATGCGAGACTGATGAATATGAAGATTTGAACGACACTGTGGCAGGCCCTACTTCAACTGACAACCCCAATCACGTTGGCACTCCTCCATCGACTTCATGATGATATTCTTCAGGGGCGTTAGTCCTCATTTACGTCCCTTTTGGTCATTCGATGACAAAGGGGGAGAAATTTGAGTTAGTCTTCAAGCGGGTCTATATATATGGGCTTTTTTTTGCTAAGTTACAACTCTCGTTCTTCTGAAGATTTTTGTTGATCGAGTTGTAAACTTAAGTCCGATGGTGGTCTGATACTTTTGATCTGTTCTTCTGCATGCTATTTCCTCATATATGTTAATGCACGCATGTTGAATTATGTCAGACACGATATTTTATCATGCATTTCAAATTCTTCATATCATATGTTAAATGCGTGTATGATTTACAAGATATAGGGGGAGATCTCCATGATTCTACTCTACAATGTGCATTGCTATTCAAAGCAAATCCCTCACTTATGCACATCTTCAGGGGGAGTTCTTCTATATCAGTATTTACACTTCATATGTTTATCCCCATTGAAAACTTAACCTCTATTGTCATCAATCACCAAAAAGGGGGAGATTGTAAGTGCATCTAGTGCCCCTTAGTGATTTTGGTTTATTGAAGACTTATAGGTTAAGGGACTAATGAGTTAGTGAGTGTACGCAGGTCTATAAGTCTATGAGGAGTTTCATATTTACAGAGAAAGTCGACCCCTAAAAATGAATGTCTTCAACTGAAGACTCTGGCTTTCTGAAGACTTTGAAAGTGAAGAATTTGGTGTGATCCTGAAGACTAGATATTCATGCGAGGATTATGAAGCGTGAAGACTTTTATTTTTCGTAGTTTCATTTATCTTTCTTGAGTAATAGGAAACACCATACTGTTAAAGGGGGTCGAGGTAAAACTAAGGAAAAGTTTCCAAGTGATGCTCATCTCAAAATCCTACACCTACCAATCCTTTCGAGTGAAGCCATTGGAAATCTCATATGGTTCAGTCAATTTCTTCAGTGACAGAGACGAAGATCTTCTGGTCTCTAAGGAATTTGTTCTGACTGAGGACTTAGGAATTCGCCAGCAAAGATTGCCTACAAGTGAGGAACATGATAGCCCCGAGGAATTTGATAGTCAGATTTCCTGCCGTTGCTGTGATATGCGCCAGTTGTCCCAAAATATCTACCCACCTAATGGTCATATCATTGAAGGGCATTTATGTCTTATCATGTCGGGCTGCTCCCTAAGCTATAAATAGCCGCCCCCTACAACCACTAGCTGGTTGGCTGCTCCGCGAGAAACTGACACTTGTCATTGAGAGCATCCCATCCTCCGAGGACTTTGAGCGAAAATCATCAAGTGAGGAAAACCCAAACCCAAACACCTACGAACCCAAAGTGATTGAGCATCACTGAAGAGATTGTTCCTATGTGGAACCGACGCTTGTTACCTTTGAGGACTGTGCATCCTCCAGACGGTTAGGCGTCATGGTCTAGAGCATCCAAGAGGAAATTGTGGATCACCGAGTGACCGAGTCTGTGAAGGTTTGGAAGTCACCTGAAGACTTACCATGAGTGATTGGGCGAGGTCTGTGCGACCTTAGCTCAAGGAGAATACGGTGAGGACTGTGTGTCCTCAGGTTTAAATACCTAGCTGTTCCAACCAGACGTACGACTGTCACAACAGTTAGAACTGGTCTACCAAATCACTGTCTTCATCGAGCTACTGGTTCTATTTCCTCAAACCCTTTCATTTCCTCATTCTTGTGTTGAAGTACTTGATCGTTACTGTTTGAAGACTTTGACTGAAGACTTTCATAGTTTCCTCAATCCTATTTCTTCAGTCAGTTTGTCTTTAGCCTGCTTATCCTATGTTTACGCTACTTGTACTCTGTGCTTGCTTTCATTTCATCATGATGACTGTGCTATTGCTTTGTTATTCTTGCATTTGAGTACTTATTCCGCTGCTAGTTGTTCGTGACTTAGGAATTTCCTCACCTTGAAATTCCACAGTGATGAATTTGTAAAAATCGCCTATTCACCCCCCCTCTAGTCCATATAACGCACTTTCACTAGGCTCAAACTTACTTTTGCCATTTCCCTCGGTGCGTGGGCTGATTACGGGGTCCCGGGGGCATGCACTAGCACGTTCGAGCCGTCCAAAATGCTTCTGTTCAGTTCAAACGCTTGCAAATGTCAACACCATGAACAAACTAGTAACAATGACTATCGTATATTCTCGTGTAAATGTCATCTCCAAACAATTGAACACAACTTACCCCTATTAATAAGGGGTGTGACTCCCTAAATTCACCTTCGGTGCCTCTAGTGTTTGCATTATAGGCTTCTTCCTCGGGGTCATGCTCCTGAAGTGATGTGATATCTATTGTGATCCATTGTGGTATCAGGCGGACATGGTACTTTATGCCATCATAAAACCACTTGAAATGCTCCTCGTACGCCTCCCAGATGATCGGTGTCATATCACTATCTTTGTGATACCTCCTCTCCCCCACATTTGCACATAGTCCTTGTGCTATTTTCCCGATCCGAGATCGACTCACAATTCTGTCTATTCACCCTGCAAGGCACAAAAAACAATAAACCATCAGAAATCATTGAGTCTTCTTACTTGAAGCCGATAGAATTCATTGTGTCTTAAAGCAACAAACGATAAGGGTTAAGTCCCTCACCTGTGATGTTTGAAGCCACCAGTGTCGGTAACCCCCGATGGGGTGCTTTAGATCCTACCAAACTGCACCACCAAGCGATGTGGTTCATGACACTCGACAACATACACGCATATCAATGGGACCTTAGCCGCCAGTAGTTATGTCGCTCCTATGCATATTGTTTAGCTCGAAACCCCGCACTGTCCTATACGACAACCAGTTAATCTGTAGACAAATTTTTTAGGTCTGCGTAAGCAACCGTAAAAGTGGTTACAATAAATCACTAGCAAGCCATTTGCCTGGTGGTACGTCAGGTGGTTCAGCTCGTTAGCGAAGGCCTTTTACAGGGCACTGGACTTGGCTGTGAAGACTTTAACCTTGTCCCAAGAGCACGCCATGGTGGGGTATCGAGAAGAGTATCCTTCTTCGCCATGGTGTACCCATGGAAGCCGATCATCTTTTTTAGAACGGCCCACCGACAACCCCATCCACATCCAAATCGAGAGGGCCCAGGCACATCCACACATACTGGATTTATCTCTGGTCCTCTGACATGCGTCGTCCAACTACAAATGTCAGTTCATGATTAGATGACACAATTTGAAAAAGCAGACATACATACATAAATGACCATTGCTTTAGCTTGTTACAGAACGGTATAAGTACGCAAGGATGGGTGACACTAGTTGTACCCAATGCTAGTTGCTATTTTCGGCTTTTTATTTATTTTACAGAAAATCCATACCAAACGAAGTCCAAGCACGATGAAACTTTTTGACATTTTTTGGACCAGAAGAGACCCTAGAAGCTTCAGGGGAGACCAGACGACAGAAGATGGAGCGACAGGGCAGGGGCCGCGCCCAGGGTGTAGGCGTGCCCATCCCCCTTGTGGGCCCCCTGTTGCTCCTTTACCCTAATTCCAGCGCTATAAATTCCCAAGTATTCATAAACCTCCAAGAGAGCACCCGAAACAATTCTTTAGCCGCCGCAAACCTCTGATCTTCTGCGATTCCATCTGGAGGCCTTTTCTGGTACTTTGTCGGAGGGGGAATTCATTACGGAGGCCATCTTCATCAACCTTGATGCCTCCATTATGATTTGTGAGTAGTTTCCACAAGACCAACGGGTCCATAGTAGTAGCTAGATGGCTCTCTCTCTCTCTCTCTTGATCTTCAATACAATGATCTCATTTTAGATCAATCCGATGTAAACTTTTGTGGTGTGTTTGTTGGGTTCCATTAAATTGTGGGTTTATGACCAGATTATTCATTGAAAGTAATTGAGTATTTTTCTAAGATTTATAATGTGTGATTTTATAGTCTTGTATTTCTCTCTGATCTATCTACCTCTTTTGGTCAATTAGTGATTTATCTTCAGTGGGATAGGTGCTTGGTAGAGGTTCAATATTGCGGTGAACTTACTCTGTGACAGGAGGAGTAGTAGGGAACGTATTGTATTATTGCTACTATGGGTAAAATGTTGGGGGTTCAATCATATTATTTGGTCTTGCTTTGTCTATATTATGTCATCATGCTTCAAGAACTACCCTATTTGTTATGAACTTAATACCTTAAGATACATGGTGGACAACATTCGAGAGGTGGAGTAATAGTAGTAGATGTACATAGATGTCGGTCTACTTGTCTCGAACATAAGGCCTGTATATTGATCATGCCATGAATAACATTACAATGCGTTTTTCTGTCAATTGTCCAACAGTAATTTGTTTACCCACTATTGCTATGCTCATAAGAGATGCCTCTAGTGAACGTTGTGGTCCCTGGATCCATTCACTTTAGATTTACTAAAACCCTAAAAATACTTGTTGCAATTCATTTAATTTTATTAGTAGGCGAGTTTGAACATCCACCATGTCAGACTTTGATAGTTCGGAGCCACCCCAAAACTCACGCGGAGCCTTTTTTCCACACGCTGCCTCACCTCATGCGTTCTTTGTCCCCGCCCCTGAAACCCGCCTCTACCCCTTCTCCTCCAAGGCCGCTCATGCCTTGTCGGATCTCCACCACTCCAACCAGCCGCATGTCCGCCAGTCACATCTGCATGACGCGTAGGTACAGTCGTCCCTGCTGAGGTCCATGGTAGACACCATGAACGGAAAGTGTTCGGTCATATGTCATAGTGCATATTTTTTAGTTTATGTTGTTTACTTTAAATCAAACACAATGGATTTGAGGGCGTCCGTTCAATCGGATGTTCGGGGATACGTCCCGACATATCCGTGGACATTTGGGAGCGGCGTCTTAAGAACTACAATTGGAAATGGGAAGCGAACGTTCAACTCTCGAGTGCCAGTGCATCCTATATGCATAAATAATCCAGAAAAAGTAAAAAAAAACTTTTTTAAATCAAAAGATGATCAAGTATTGTACTCGTATAAAAAGTTTGGCCAAGGAACGATTCTTGTTGACTTCAGGAAAAAAACAAATTTATAACAATAATATCGTGTGAATAGTATTTGTATATAGTGTTCTTTGGCGAATCTTTGATCCAGGATAAAATGAAAGTCATTCCCTGGCAAATCTTTTTATGCAAGTACAATACTTGATTATTTTTTATTCCAACAAAAAAACAGATTTATTTTAACTTTTTCTAGTTACTAACTTTCTTTTGCATATAGGGTGTGCTGGCACCAGAGAGCACCAGTATATTTCTCGTTGGAGATGTCCAGAAACTACCCGGTCTTACGAGCAACTCCAACGTGCCGACGCAAACGGACACATGGTTTGTTCGTTTTTTTTGTCCGTTTGGGTCGGCTGGGTGCTCGTTGTTTGCCTGTGACCAGCCGGTGCGCCCAACCGACCGCCGCATTTTTGTCCACGTACAAAGAAAACTAACATTAAAAAGGCCAACGGTCAGAGTTCATGCTGGCGCACATGCCAGCGGACGGCAAAGTTTCCAGCACACACAAAGGGCGGTAGTTCAACCACGCCATACATCTTGACCATGGTCATGCCGGCATACAAAAAAGATGGCGCTCTTGGTCATAGATCAATCATCAAGCTTGAGCATCTCCTATTGCATCTTCTCAAACCAATGCCTCTTTCTCGAGGACACCATGCTCAAGTCCACCGTCATGATCTCCACCTCCTTCATCATGCAAGCGAGCGCCACTTTTTTTGCTTTGGTCGCCTCTATCTCGAGCTTATTCACTTGCATGTCAACCTCCATCTTTAGCTTCTTCGCGTGCATTTTCGCCTCCATCTCGAGCTTCTTCGCTTGCATTTCCACCTCCATCTCGATGTAGGCCTTCATTTTCTCATCTTTATCTTGTTGACGCTTCTCCTCTCTTGTTTTCTTTTGGGTCATCATGCCTTCCAAAGCTTTGTGCAAGGCAAATGATGCCGCATCACGCTCCTCCTCCTTATTGGAGATGGTCTTTCCCGGCGACCGCTTCTCTCCCACACCTTGGTCCTTGACGGCCCGGGCCCCCCATTCTTCTTGAGGGCGGAATATTGCTCCTTGAACTTCTTGCCATCTTTTATGATCATCCAATAATGGGTGAGGGTGAACGGCGTGTTCCCATGTTGGGTCGTGAATGCGTTCAAAGCTTGGAATGCCTTCAAATAAAGACATGAATGTAAACTATATGCCCAATGGATATGCAAGCAACACAACAAAAAAGGGAATGAAGAGGGAGGAATTGTATACCATGTCTTTGATGTCAAGGCCACTCATGGGATGACCATCAATGCTCTCAAGGGTGGCACAAAACTTGTTGCACTCTTGTTGGATGAGCCCTGACCTCTTCGAGATGGACACCCAACCACGCTTGCTCTCAAACTTGTACAACGAGAACTTCCTGCGTTCATGGAATTGGACATAAATTCTCAACCAAAAGGTTGATCCTTTTTGCTCGGTGCCGGTCATGGGATCTTGTCCAATATCTCTCCAAGATTCACAAATGATTTTGTCCTCATCCTTTGTGTATGCCTTTGTCTGAATGCTTTGGCGCTTCTTCCTTTACGCATTGGCTTGGTGTGAGAGCTCGTCGGCAAATAAACGCTCCACCCTCGATGTCCATTTCCTCTACTTCTTCTTGGTCGTAGTCATCCGGGAACTCGTGGCCTTGCGTGAACGTGCCATCCATGCCCTCTTGGCCTTGCGGGAACATGCAGCCCATGCATCTTGGCCTTGCGTGAAGGTGTTGTCCATGCCATCATGGCCTTGCGCGAAGGTGTCGGCCATGCCCTCTTGGCCTGCCGTGAAAGTGCCACGGCCATCTTGGCTTTGGGTCTCGTCGGGATCGAAGGCCGCGCCACCCACGCCACCCTCGAAAATGATGTTCTCCATGATGAAACAATTGGTCGTGTCATCATCCATTGGCGCTGGCATTAAGTTGAATAGGTGCGAGCGTTGGGACGGTTGCCAACTGGGATCTCACGCGACCGTTTCCTTTGGCCCCTTGTGGATGACCCGCCGGCCACAAGTGTGGCATTGTCGATGGCCATGGGCGCATGCATGGCCGCCGCGACCACACTCGCCTCCAGGGAGCAGTCCGAGGGAGAGGTAGAGAAGCGGGAAACTTGCTGTTGGAGATGGAAGCAGTGCGTCTACGGTGGTGGACGTGTGCGACGACTCTGCCTGTGGTGGACGGACTGCAGATGAGCCCGTGCTGGCCGCGGCCATGGCGGCAGAAACGAGCCCATGCCGACCGGGGCCGTTTTTGAACCCTAGCATGAGAGGGCCTGCTGCGTGGCTGCAGCGACAAGGGCCTTGCTGTCCGTGATGGTGGCCTCCTGTTGGGCAGCGGCGGCGTTTGCGGCTTCCAGCTTGTCGGCCTCCACCTTCCCCCGACCAGCCCTCTTGGCTGACTGAACGGTCCGTTGCGCGTCCGTCGACTCCTTCTTCTTGGGCCGCGGTGCCTTTTTGTGGACGACGCGGGGCTTGTCGACGGTGAAGGCGAGGCCGGCGGAGGCAGTGGGGTTCGGCTCATCGGCTGTGACGCCCCCGATTCAATCGTACACTAATCATGCACGCAAATGTGTACGATCAAGATCAGGGACTCACGGGAAGATATCACAACACAACTCTACAACATAAATAAGTCATACAAGCATCATAATACAAGCCAGGGGCCTCGAGGGCTCGAATACAAGTGCTCGATCATAGACGAGTCAGCGGAAGCAACAAAATCTGAGTACAGACATAAGTTAAACAAGTTTGCCTTAAGAAGGCTAGCACAAACTGGGATACAGATCGAAAGAGGCGCAGGCCTCCTACCTGGGATCCTCCTAACTACTCCTGATTGTCGTCAGCGGGCTGCACGTAGTAGTAGGCACCTCCGGTGTAGTAGGAGTCATCGTCGACAGTGGCGTCTGGCTCCTGGGCTCCGGCATCTGGTTGCGACAACCAGGTAGAAGGGAAAGGGGGGAAAAGAGGGAGAAAGCAACCGTGAGTACTCATCCAAAGTACTCGCAAGTAAGGAGCTACACTACATATGCATGGGTATATGTGTAAAGGGCCATATCGGTGGACTGAACTGCAGAATGCCAGAATAAGAGGGGGATAGCTAATCATGCCGAAGACTACGCTTCAGGCCACCTCCATCTTGCAGCATGTAGAAGAGAGTAGATGGTAAGTTCACCAAGTAGCATCGCATCGCATAATCCTACCCGGCGATCCCCTCCTCGTCGCCCTGTTAGAGAGCGATCACCGGGTTATATCTGGTACTTGGAAGGGTGTGTTTTATTAAGTGTCCAGTTCTAGTTGTCATAAGGTCAAGGTACAACTCCGGGTCGTCCTTTTACCGAGGGACACGGCTATTCGAATAGATAAACTTCCCTGTAGGGGTGCACCACATAACCTAACACGCTCGATCCCCTTTGGCCGGACACACTTTCCTGGGTCATGCCCGGCCTCGGAAGATCAATACCTCGCAGCCCTACCTAGGAACAACAGAGAGGTCAGCACGCCGGTCTAAATCCTATGGCGCAGGGGTCTGGGCCCATCGCCCATTGCACACCTGCACGTTGCGTATGCGTCCGGAAGCAGAACTAGCCCCCTTAATACAAGAGCAGGCTTACGTTCCAATCCGGCGTGCGCCGCTCAGTCGCTGATGTCACGAAGGCTTCGGCTGATACCACGACGTCGAGTGCCCATAACTTTCGCACTTAGTTGGTTAGTGCATATAGACGAAATGGCCAGACTCAGATCAAATACCAAGAACTCGTTAAGCGTGTTATTATTAAGTATCCGCGGACGCCGACCAGGGCCAGGCCCACCTCTCTCTTAGGTGGTCTCAACCCGCCCTGTCGCTCCGCCCCAAAGTAACAGTCGGGGGCCGTCAGGAACCCAGGCCCACCTCTACCGGGATGGAGCCACCTGTCCTTTCAGCCCCCTCACCAGAATCACTTGCGGGTACTCAACGAGCTGACCCGACTTTAGTCACCACATGTGTCATGTATATAAAGTATATAGTATATACCCGTGATCACCTCCCTAGTGACCACGGCCCGATAGTATAGCATGGCAGACGGACAAGAGTGTAAGGCCACTGATGGAACTCTAGCATCCTATACTAAGCAGTAGGATAGCAGGTAAGGGTAACAACTGTAGCAACAACGACAGGCTATGCAGCAGAATAGGATTAACCGAAAGCAGTAACATGCTACACTCTTCTAATGCAAGCAGTATAGAGAAGAATAGGCGATATCTGGTGATCAAGGGGGGGCTTGCCTGGTTGCTCTGGCAAGGAGGGGTCGTCAACAACGTAGTCGGTTGGGGCACCAGCAGCGGCGTCGGTCTCGTAGTCTACCGGAGAGAAGAGGGGGAAGAAATAATGAATACAAAGCAAACAGATGCATAACGATGCATGACAAAGCAAACATCGGTGCTAGGTGTGCCCTAACGCGGTAAGAGGTGATACCGGCGAAGGGGAGAAACATCCGGGAAAGTATCCCCGGCGTTTCGCGTTTTTGGGCAAATGAAACGGAGGGGGCAAGTTGCGTGTTCGATATGCTAGGGGTGTGTGGCGGACGAACGGGCTGTGTATTCGGATTCGTCTCGTCGTTGTGAGCAACTTTCATGTAGAAAGTATTTTCATCTGAGCTACGGTTTATTTTATATGATTTTCTAAAGTTTTAAATCATTTTTCGAATTTATTTAATTAATTTAATTCAACATTATCCAGAATAGTGCATGCTGACATCATCATGACGTCAGCAGTCAACAGAGGTGTTGACTGGTCAAACTGACGTGTGGGTCCCAGCTGTCATTGACTGATTAGCTAATTAACATTTGTTAGTTAGGTTAATTAGCTATTAGGTTAATTAAACACAATTAATTAATTAAGTTAATTAATTTAATTAATTAATTAATCAATTAATTAATATTTTTATTTCTTATTTTTATATTTCTTTATATTAACCATTTTCGTTCTGGGGCTAGGCCCACTTGTCATTGGCACACTGGGGCCATTGGGGCCACCGGTCAGCGACCCAGCGGGTGGCCCCGGGGCGGTGCGTCGTAGGCAGGTGCCGGCGAGAGCTCCGGCAAGCCTCTCCCGCGGCGGCACTTCGCCGGAGATGGCCGGAAACGCGGTACAGGGGGTCTCCGGGCCTGCGGTTTGGACCTACGGGAGCGGTCCGGCATCGCGCACGTGATGGTGACGACGGCCGGCGCCGGGGACGACCGTAGCATCGCCGGCTTTTGAGCGAGGCGGATGGCCAGTGCGGGCGAGGGACGTGGCCGTGGGTGCGGCGAGACACGACAGCGCGCGAGGCCAGGCGCAGGTGGGGGCTAGCGCGCGCGAGCAGAAGGCGGGCGGGGCACCGGCGATCCAGAGCTGTAGCGAACATGGGCCGTGGCCAGCACGCGACCGGCGCGCGGTGAGCGGGGCTGCGGGGCAGTGGGCTCGGTGAGGACGCGAGCGCGGGCGTGGGACGGAGAGGGCGCGGGGATGCGGGGGCAGGCGCGCGCGGCACAGCAGCACGGCGCGGGCGAGTGCGCGTGCGTGCACACGGGGACAGGAGAGAGGAGGGCCCAGGCCTCACCGGGGTTCGTAGGGACGGGGCAGCGGGGATCAGGGTGGTCGACGGGGACGACGCGCGGTAGGAAGGCAGGCCGGCGGTGAGGAGGACGGGGACGCGTCGATGACGGAGATGCGAGCGGCGTGGTTCCGGCGACGGGATCCGGGGAGGCGCGGCGTCGGGCCCGATCCCGATTGGATCGGGGGAGAGGAAGAGTGGGGGCGTGAGTGGGGGGAGTGGTGCAGTTAGATTAGGGTTTCGGGGGGGAGATGATAAGGGAACGCCGGCTGGCAGCTGGGCCGGTGGCCTGCTAGGCCTGAGCCTAGTGGGAGGGGGTTTCCTTCTCTCATTTTGTTTTCTGCTAGTTTTCTTTTCTTTTCTTTTATTTATTTTACTTTTCTGTTTTCTTTTAGTTTCCTTTTATTTTTGTGTTAGCAAAATACCAAAATGGCACCGTATTTGATATTACCAAATATGCCACTGCCACATTAACTTGCTACCCAAGCTAAAATAGTTTCATAATTATTTAATAACTAAAAGTAGTTAAATAATAGTTTTCGTTACTGTTTTATTTATCTTATAGTATTTAAATATTTTATAAAGGTGTGGTTTCTCCACCATAAATACCTATGCATTATTTGGCACAACCCAAACATTTTAGTTTTAATGTTTGAATACCTTTACCGTTTGACTTGATTTTGAATCTGAATTTGAATCGGTTTCAAACTAACGCGAGATTAGGAACAATAACCGTGGTGACGTGGCATCATTAACAGAGGTTTACTGTAGCTTAATTATCCGGGCGTCACAATTCTCCTCCACTACAAGAAATCTCGTCCCGAGAT
The DNA here is from genome assembly GCF_018294505.1 of Triticum aestivum. Classification (NCBI taxonomy): domain Eukaryota; kingdom Viridiplantae; phylum Streptophyta; class Magnoliopsida; order Poales; family Poaceae; genus Triticum; species Triticum aestivum. Next base: position 169,783,879 of record NC_057814.1, on the reverse strand, counting down.
TTAAGAGGTGGTGTAAGGGGGAAATTTGTGGTTGTGAAATTCTAACGGATCTTCTCGGTCTTGGTTGCTCTTCTCGAAGAGGTCAATCCATTACGTTGATGTCTTCATTTCTCTGCTTCAGGTCATCGTGATGAAATCGACATCCTTTCTTCGGGAACTTCATCGTACTTACGAAAGAATAAGGGGGTATTCTGGGAGAATGGACCTCTACAAGGTCGACTATGTGGTAGATAACATCAGGGAAGGTGGCGGAAAGTAACTCTCGAATTGAAACTTCAGAAAATATCGAGAGCAATATAAAGAGGTATCATGGGAAGTTTCAAGCGGGCAGGCAATCGTTCGATGCCTGAAACAGAGTGTGAAAGGGGTACAGAGCAATGGGCATAAGTATTGTTTCGGATACCAGAATTGGTGATCTCTCGAAAGGTGGCTCGTGAATTACATACAAAGCCGCGCGTGGGGAATAACTTTGGAAACAAGGGGTACAGGAGAGTCAGGTTTCGATCCTGTGGAACTGTGGGTTATGGGCCCACCATGTGGGTTAAGAGTAGAAAGGGCAGTAATGTCTTGCACGATCATGTAAGGAAGGCATGTTAGAGGATAGCATGTCAGTTATGTCAGCAACAACGTCGGTACCAAGGGCGAGGGACGAAGAGAACCGTTTTCCTGCTCGTTGAACAAGGCGGACCAATAGGCAAAGTTCTCGTCCATCGGTGGTTACCGGAATGTGATCAACAATAGTAATAGGATCTTACAGACAGAATGGTACAACAAGGTGCCTACCTAAGTAGGGAATTATCTCTGCTAGTTAAGTCAGATTCAGGAAAGGTTAAACAAAAGAATGGAAAGGAAAACACGATTATCAGATTAAACAGAACAATGGAAAGGAAAATTGTGATTACACACAATTATTAGGAGTATATCCTTCCCATGTACAAGTAGAACATGGCATACAGGGTAGGAGAGCATGTGCCCAACCATTCAGATAAGAGGCAAGGATTAATCAAGATGTTACCCATACAACGGTGTTTGGATAACTGGCCAAGAAACATTTAGCATCGCGCCTCCAATGTTCTTGTTGAAGAGCGGGGGGGTATCATAGTCATGCTTCGAGGTAGCAATGATATGGTGTTTCAATCAAGGGCCAGACTTTGGATACACAAATGATCCATTAGGAGCAACTTATAAAATAAGTCTTACAATTTCCTCCAGGAAGAATGGTTATCCTTGCAAAAGAAATTATAATGATAGGTCCTCTAGCTAGGGGGGGGGGTGCTAGGCATGACATCATGTTACCGGGTCATCTAAGAACCAACATCATAACTCCTGGAAAGTTGTCCCAACCATCATATCTGACCGAGATTCAGATCCGATTGGTGTCATGATACCTCAGACTCAGGATGTCCGAGAAGAAAAGGTGCAACACAAACAGACGAAATGACATTGTAAGATTCTCGGGAAATGAACTATGGGAGCGGGTTCCTGAAACAATAGTTCATCATTAAACCAAGGAGAGGTGAGGAGGTGGCTGATTGACTCAGCGACAATTCCTCCAGATTTCCAAAAAGATGGGTTTCCACAGTCATGTGAACAAGGAGATAACATTTGTCAGATCAAATGATATAATGGTGTGCTAGAGGAAAGCATACTCAATTCAACATTGATTGAAAGGTGCACCCGAAATATGGGCTGGGTTGCACGATCAATGTTTGAATGGTGACTAAATGACAAAAGAAGTAGAATGAACTATCGACCATTAACTTACAAGCAATAGGGTTGTTAGAAGTTTTGAATTTTACACATCATAGTGCATTTATCGGTATTCCGGTTAGAAACAACACGGGGAACAAGGAATAATGGTGATGGTGAGAAGTATCACTATGTATCCAGGATTCTCAAGACATGGTGAAATTCGCATGACATTCTTGACATAAAAGATGGTAATACTTCAAGGTAAAGAAGAACAAATGATGGGTAGCAAGGAACTCAAGGTATAACACAGAACACGAACAAGTTTGTGTTGAACGGAAGGCAATAAAGTGGTCGATGATTAACACAAAACATCGAGGGCAAGGATGGTATTTCTCAACATGGATTCAATCGATATCCTTGAAGAGCTCGGAATGTTGATGATAATCATGACACATTTGTCGAGAGGTTTCATGAAGATATAATCGCTCATCGACAACATCAAGCAAAAGAAAGGATGTAGCGAAAAGTTATTGAAACCACGGATATGACACAAACTCGGAATCAAGCTAGTTGTTCAAGGCGAAATGATATGATGAGGAAAATCAACGTAAGCTTAGCTCATCGTCGAAAATTGTGCTCCGAGAAGAAGGACCAGGTAGCACAGTAAAAACTTTGCACGATAATGATATAGCCGATAAGGCTACGAATGACTTGAAGGATTATGAAACTCGTAAGCAACGTAAATTACTTAGAGTTATTGAATCGGAGTGCAGAATCGATTCACTTATTGGTGTTCTCGAGTGACTAATAACTCAGAATCTGGGGGAATCTGAAATCGGTGAGAAGCAATACTAGATGAAGACTCGCAGGAAGCAACACAGTTCTCGAGATACCAGAGGGTAATACTCGAGGAAGATCAAAATAAAGGTTGTGGAGATGTATCGATCAACAAAAGACAAGTGCTTTAACTTGTCTGAGAAATGGAATCAAGGAGAAAATATGGTCGGAACCATGATTGCAAAGGATTAATACACAGATACCAGACGATGTCTTATTAAGGAAATAGTTATTATTACAAGAAGCTTCTATGATAGGATCTACATCGTGTCCATGGGTATGAACACAAAGTTCAAGGTCGACTCCCACTTCTCCAATGCATAACCTTTCATTCACTTCTCATTTTTCGAAGAAGTTGTAATGTTTAAATTTTATCTAGCAAAACTCCAGAAGAGTATGACTCGTAGTAGTTTCCGGGTTCACACAGATTAGAAAAAGGCATAGGTTCAACCCATCAGGGTCTCTTAGGAACATATCCCACAAACTTCAGGAGTAAATAACACAAGCTCGAAAGCACAGCATGGTTGGTCAATCAGAGGATAGGATTTACCAATGGAGAAAGAACTTCCAAAGTGATTGGATATGAAGGACGTTATCAGATAAAATCCCACAAAGGATCCGGTGGTCCTCAAGGGATCTGATGTGAGCATCGGTACTCAGTCAGAGGAAGATACAATGCAAGGAGATCAAATTATAGAAACAACCGACTAATTCAATCAAATGCAAAGGAATTATGTTTTCCAAATCAAGAGATCAGAAGCAAACGGTCTGATCAAAGATGGATAAGTTGAATAGGCTTAAGTATACAATCGATGGCAATTTGATTCGGCGAGAACCATCTCATGTTTAAAATTGGCGTCTAAGCCAGAAGGGTGAATTCTATGATTCGGTTGAGGATTGTGAGCAACGACAACATATTGAATCAACAGACTCAAAATGATAATGACAAAGGATGTCAATAAGATTACTAGACTTATGGGATTAATCATAATGCAAGTAAGCAAGAATTTCAAGAGCAAAAGGCTCCTCGGGATTTTCGGAAGATCGAATGGTATTTTGAAGACTTTTGTGAAACACATGATCAACTGGGGATGAGCGGATACTCGACAAGTGCGAGGATTTATTCGTAGGGGTATTCATGTGGTAAAGAACTGCAAGGCAGTAAGCTCAAAGGATTCTCGGGACAACAGAGAGTATTTCGGGACATCTTGTAATAACAAGATCAACGGGGAATGATTGTATGAATGGCAAGTGTATGCAGTTTTCATAGGGGTTGACGGTGGAAGGAAATCGCAATTGCGATGTCACAAAGACTCGAGAGAACATCGTACAGTAACTTCGGAATCTTCTAGTGCAGCAGGCAATCATCTGAAGTGAGGGGCTCTCTGGGAGAAAGTATTTTCGAGAACCTAAAGTTAGTTTTGTTTTTAGCAAAATCTTTTAACCTGAATAGAAGAGAGCTCAGAGTCCCAGAGTAAAGATCAAGGAGTAAAAGATACTAATACCACCCAATGGCGACGTGGGCCCGTAAGGCACACAACCATGTTAGTAAAAGTTTTGTAATGTCTAGACTCGACTTCGGCCAAGGAGTGTGGAAGGGGGATTCCTACAGACAGTTGGCTCTGATACCAACTTGTGACGCCCCCGATTCAATCGTACACTAATCATGCACGCAAATGTGTACGATCAAGATCAGGGACTCACGGGAAGATATCACAACACAACTCTACAACATAAATAAGTCATACAAGCATCATAATACAAGCCAGGGGCCTCGAGGGCTCAAATACAAGTGCTCGATCATAGACGAGTCAGCGGAAGCAACAAAATCTGAGTACGGACATAAGTTAAACAAGTTTTCCTTAAGAAGGCTAGCACAAACTGGGATACAGATCGAAAGAGGCGCAGGCCTCCTGCCTGGGATCCTCCTAACTACTCCCGATCGTCGTCAGCGGGCTGCACGTAGTAGTAGGCACCTCCGGTGTAGTAGGAGTCGTCGTCGACAGTGGCGTCTGGCTCTTGGGCTCCGGCATCTGGTTGCGACAACCAGGTAGAAGGGAAAGGGGCGAAAAGTGGGAGCAAGCAACCGTGAGTACTCATCCAAAGTACTCGCAAGCAAGGAGCTACACTACATATGCATGGTTATATGTGTAAAGGGCCATATCGGTGGACTGAACTGCAGAATGCCAGAATAAGAGGGGGATAGCTAATCCTGCCGAAGACTATGCTTCAGGCCACCTCCATCTTGCAGCATGTAGAAGAGAGTAGATGGTAAGTTCACCAAGTAGCATCGCATAGCATAATCCTACCCGGCGATCCCCTCCTTGTCGCCCTGTTAGAGAGCGATCACCGGGTTATATCTGGCACTTGGAAGGGTGTGTTTTATTAAGTATCCAGTTCTAGTTGTCATAAGGTCAAGGTACAACTCCGGGTCGTCCTTCTACCGAGGGACACGGCTATTCGAATAGATAAACTTCCCTGCAGGGGTGCACCACATAACCCAGCATGCTCGATCCCCTTTGGCCGGACACACTTTCCTGGGTCATGCCCGGCCTCGGAAGATCAACACGTCGCAGCGCTACCTAGGCACAACAGAGAGGTCAGCACGCTGGTCTAAATCCTATGGCGCAGGGGTCTGGGCCCATCGCCCATTGCACACCTGCACGTTGCATACGCGGCCGGAAGCAGAACTAGCCCCCTTAATACAAGAGCAGGCTTACGTTCGAATCCGGCGCGCGCCGCTTAGTCGCTGACGTCACGAAGGCTTCGGCTGATACCACGACGTCGAGTGCCCATAACTTACCCACGTAGTTGGTTAGTGCGTATAGACCAAATGGCCAGACTCAGATCAAATACCAAGAACTCGTTAAGCGTGTTATTATTAAGTATCCGCGGACGCCGACCAGGGCCAGGCCCACCTCTCTCCTAGGTGGTCTCAACCCGCCCTATCGCTCCGCCCCAAAGTAACAGTCGGGGGCCGTCAGGAACCAAGGCCCACCTCTACCGGGATGGAGCCACCTGTCCTTTCAGCCCCCTCATCAGAATCACTTGCGGGTACTCAACGAGCTGACCCGACTTTAGTCACCACATGTGTCATGTATATAAAGTATATAGTATATACCCGTGATCACCTCCCTAGTGATCACGGCCCGATAGTATAGCATGGCAGACGGACAAGAGTGTAAGGCCACTGATGGAACTCTAGCATCCTATACTAAGCAGTAGGATCGCACGTAAGGGTAACAACTGTAGCAACAATGATAGGCTATGCAGCAGAATAGGATTAACCGAAAGCAGTAACATGCTACACTCTTCTAATGCAAGCAGTATAGAGAAGAATAGGCGATATCTGGTGATCAGGGGGGGCTTGCCTGGTTGCTCTGGCAAGGAGGGGTCGTCAACAACGTAGTCGGCCGGGGCACCAGCAGCGGCGTCGGTCTCGTAGTCTACCGGAGAGAAGAGGGGGAAGAAATAATGAATACAAAGTAAACAGATGCATAACGATGCATGACAAAGCAAACAGCCGTGCTAGGTGTGCCCTAACGCGGTAAGAGGTGATACCGGCGAAGGGGAGAAACATCCGGGAAAGTATCCCCGGCGTTTCGCGTTTTCGGGCAAATGAAACCGGGGGGGGGGTTGCGTGTTCGATATGCTAGGGGTGTGTGGCGGACGAACGGGCCGTGTATTCGGATTCGTCTCGTCGTTCTGAGCAACTTTCATGTAGAAAGTATTTTCATCTGAGCTACGGTTTATTTTATATGATTTTCTAAAGTTTTAAATCATTTTTAGAATTTATTTAATTAATTTAATTCAACATTATCCAGAATAGTGCATGCTGACATCATCATGACGTCAGCATGACATCAGCAGTCAACAGAGGTGTTGACTGGTCAAACTGACGTGTGGGTCCCACCTGTCATAAACTGATTAGCTAATTAACATTTGTTATTTAGGTTAATTAGCTATTAGGTTAATTAAACACAATTAATTAAGTTAATTAATTGATTGATTAATTAATATTTTTATTTCTTATTTTTATATTTCTTTTTATTATCCATTTTCGTTATGGGGCTAGGCCCACTTGTCATTGGCACACCGGGGCCATTGGGGCCACCGGTCAGCGACCCAGCGGGTGGCCCCGGGGCGGTGTCTCGTAGGCAGGTACCGGCGAGAGCTCCGGCAAGCCTCTCCCGCGGCGGCACTTCGCCGGAGATGGCCGGAAACGCGGTACAGGGGGTCTCCAGGCCTGCGGTTTGGACCTACGGGAGCGGTCCGGCATCGCGCACGTGATGGTGACGACGGCCGGCGCTGGGGACGAGCGTAGCATCGCCGGCTTTTGAGCGAGGCGGATGGCCAGTGCGGGCGAGGAGCGTGGCCGTGGGTGCGGCGAGACACGGCAGCGCGCGAGGCCAGGCGGAGGTGGGGGCTGGCGCGCGCGAGCAGAGGGCGGGCGGGGCACCGGCGATCCAGAGCTGAGGCGAACGTGGGCCGTGGCCAGCACGCGACCGGCGCGCGGTGAGTGGGGCTGCGGAGCAGTGGGCTCGGTGAGGACGCGAGCGCGGGCGTGGGACGGAGAGGGCGCGGGGATGCGGGGGCATGCGCGCACGGCACGGCAGCACGGCGCGGGCGAGTGCGCGTGCGTGCACACGGGGACAGGAGAGAGGACGGCCCAGGCCTCACCGGGGTTCGTAGGGACGGGGCAGCGGGGGTCAGGGTGGTCGACGGGGACGACGCGCGGTGGGGAGGCAGGCCGGCGGTGAGGAGGACAGGGACGCGTCGATGACGGAGAGGCGAGCGGCGTGGTTCCGGCGACGGGATCCGGGGTTGCGCGGCGTCGGGCCCGATCCCGATTGGATCGGGGGAGAGGAAGAGTGGGGGCGCGAGTGGGGAGGAGTGGTGCAGTTAGATTAGGGTTTCTGGGGGAGATGATAAGGGAGCGCCGGCTGGGCTGGCCGGCAGCTGGGCCGGTGGCCTGCTGGGCCTGAGCCCAGTAGGAGGGGGTTTCCTTCTCTCATTTTGTTTTCTGCTAGTTTTCTTTTCTTTTCTATTATTTATTTTACTTTCCCGTTTTCTTTTAGTTTCCTTTTATTTTTGTGTTAGCAAAATACCAAAATGGCATCGTATTTGATATTACCAAATATGCCACTGCCACATTAACTTGCTACCCAAGCTAAAATAGTTTCATAATTATTTAATAACTAAAAGTATTTAAACAATAGTTTTCGTTACTGTTTTATTTATCTTATAGTATTTAAATATTTTATAAAGGTGTGGTTTCTTCACCATAAATACCTATGCATTATTTGGCACAACCCAAACATTTTAGTTTTAATGTTTGAAAACTTTTACTGTTTGGCTTGATTTTGAATCTGAATTTGAATCGGTTTCAAACTAACGCGAGATTAGGAACAATAACCGTGGTGACATGGCATCATTAACAGAGATTTACTGTAGCTTAATTATCCGAGCGTCACATCGGCCATGGCGATCGGGCGGGGCGGGTGGGTTTTGGGAAAGGTAGGAAAATGGTGGTGGATGCGCGACCGACTAACGGGTCAGGAAGGACAAGGGCGGACGTCGCGTGCGTCCATGCCGACACAAATCCGGTTCAAATTTGGGCCTGAAATAGGTCGTGCGTGGACAAAAAAGAACGCTCGTCCGTTTGCATGAGCACATTGGGCCGTGATTTGTGTCCATTTCGACCCAAATGAATGTGCGCTGACATTTCGCGTCGGCATGTTAAAGTTGCTCTAGAGTGGACTCATTGCCATTTCGGTCATCCAGACTTCCACAGCGACGACCATGAGCAAATGAAGGCAATAAATCACCCGCGTCGACACCGCCATTCAATTGCCATTGAGGCCCCGCAACTCAAGCGCGCAGGCACGCACGCAGATGCACGGCGTAAACCAGCATCGAACTAAAGATGCGTGCCACGGCCACAGCAGCGCGCGCCCAGCGTGCAATGCATGCATCGAGTGCACGCATGCATGGCATGGCAGGGCTGCGCAGGCAGGCAGCCTGCCGCACGCTCTGCATCTCGCGGCAAGTGCGTGGACAAGCAACACCTGCATGCAGCAGCACAAGCGGCGCCGGCCGCCGGGGACGAGTCCGGCCGTCGGGCCGTGGGAGGAGCCCAGCCCAAGCGTGCGCAGCGTAGTAGCTGGCAACCACGGCCGCCTGCCTGCCTGCAGCTCTCAGCCCCTCTCTCGCTCTCTCTCTCTCTCTCTCTCTCTCTGGGGGCTCCAGCTCCGCGCACCCGCCGCTGCTCGCCCTGCTCCGGTATCCCCTTTTTCCTCCCCTCGCGGCCCTGTCGTCACCTCCGCACTTATTGCGTCTGATCACGCCATCGCTTCACGTAGAAAAAGGGGGAAAGCCTGCGACGAGCCTCGACGCAAATGCCGTGCCAGACGGCCTGCGCGAGAGCGAGCTTGGAGGAGGAGAGCTGGGCCATCATCTCTCGCCCGCTCGCGCACGCACCGTCTGCAGGAGGGCAGAGAAGCCGGTGCAGGCGGCCCAGTTTGTAGTTGCACCACACATTTCCCGTAACTTGGTCTAGGCGTCGTGTAGCTGGTGTACCCGTGCAGGCCCTACCCGGATTACCAAATCTATTCTCCCCTTTCCGGATAGGGTAGACTGTAGAGGGTTGATCGGTTTACCAGTGGAGCGGATGACCAGGCCGGCAACTGGCGTGCCACCTCGCTTGGTTTTATCTGCCCGTTCGGCCGCCCATCTGACGAGATTCTTTCCCGGCGCGGCAGTGCCACGCTTCGACGGTAAATTTGACAATTTTAACCTATGAACGAAATCATTTTACGAAATGAACTGTCCTTAAAAAAATTCTCTCAGCTAACCTTTTTGAGTGGCGCCTGACACGGAGGCGCCACACTCTACGGTGCAACGCCTAGCATGCAGGCGTTGCACTTCTATCCAACATGGCAGCCTCGGGGCCCGCATCTAGCTGTGCAGCGCCTTAGAGCTAGGCGCCACACATGTAATATACATCGCCTAGGCCATAGGCGTTGCATTGTCTGTTACTAGTTGGCTGACTGACCCCCTCCCCCACTCCCCCCCACACACACCCCAACCCATAAACCACCCCCACCCGAGATTTGCCCTCTCCCCCCTCCCTCCCCCTCTCAAATCCTTCTTCAAATCTTCTAAATTTGAAGATTTTGTTCGTGGGTTTCGAACTCAATCCCTCCCTCAAGGTAATCTTCTCCGATCCCCTTGTTTTGATCCAAGAAATGTTAACAAGTTGCTCATTTGTTGTTAGTTTGGGGAAACCCTAGTTTTTTATGGATCTAGAGATTTGTATGGAGATATGAGATATTTGTTTGCCAATTTCCTATGATTAGGGTTGTTAGTATGTTAGGGTTATTTTTATGGGTGTTCTTATGTTGGTGCTAGGGTTAGGCTTGTTGGTACGTTAGGGTTAGGGTTATGGGTGCTGTTATGTTGGGGCAAGGGTTAGGGTTGTTGTTTCATATCTATGTTAGGATTTGTATTCCGTGTTAATCCTTGGATTAGTACTCATGGAAGAAATGTTACGTTTTGTTGTTTGAATGCTTATAGGAATGGGAAGATCATGTGTGTTTGTTCATCATGGGGACAAAGACGCCTTCTTGAAAGGCAATATTGAACCGGATCCGGATGAGCTTGACATGGTGTTTGATAATAGTCCTAGCTACGCGGAGCTCTTGGAACAAGTGAGGAAATATTTGAATTGGATGGACCCTAGTGATATCGTTGAGTTGGAGGGAAGGCATAATGTTGGTTTTGGAATGCACATCCGTTGAAAGACAATGCGTGTGAACTCAGAGCAACGTTGGGTTGCATACAAGAAGACGGTGGCCGAATCACTAGACAAGGCTCTTGTGTTATTTGCAACGAAGAAGGTTGATTCAAGTTTGCATTTGGACTTGAACTGGAACCCCTTCCTTCTGGTTGCTAGTAGCCCCCCACCCTTGAACCGAGATGAAATCATTGAACCTCTTTTGACCCAACAAGTGAGGCCAACATTGAGCCCGTTTCATAACAACCAAAATGAAGCCTTGCAAGAGGAGAAGGATGAGTATGCGGACGATGACAATGAAGTTGATCTCCATGACAACAATGTGGGTGATCTCGACAAATATCATTTGCAAGAGACAATGGACCATTCCATCCCTTATTCCCGAGGCTATGCATCGGATTCAGATGACGAAGCTCCCGGTGAACAAGTTCATGAGGAGTGGTTCACGGTGAAGGAGCCCGAAGCTTTCGAGAAGGTATTCGGGTTGTATCTGGCTGTATCTGGCGCCACACTGAGCTGTATCTGGACAAATGTCCAGAGAGCAACAGAAAGCTACAGCCAGATATAGCTCAGTGTGGCGCTTAGCTCAGAGGCGCCACACTGTACAGTGCAACGCCTCCGAGCTAGGCGTTGCACGTTTAGGAAGAGCTATCCAGAGAGCAACAGAAACTATTCACCCAGTTTGAGGGAAGAAAAATCGCTAAGTGTTGGTGTGGCGCCGACCTGAGGCGCCACACTCTATAGTGCAACGCCTAGCTCCGAGACGTTGCACAGTATGGTGTGGCGCCTCTCGTCCAGGCGCCGCACCAACACTTAGCGATTTTTCTGCCCTCAAACTGGGTGAAAAGTTTCTGTTGCTCTCTGGATAGCTCTTCCCACACGTGCAACGCCTCAGAGCTAGGCGTTGCACTGCATGGTGTGGCGCCTAGCTCTGAGGCATTGCACGTCTGGGAAGAGCTATCCAGAGAGCAACAGAAACTTTTCACCCAGTTTGAGGGCAGAAAAAAATTTAAGTGTTGGTGCGGCGCCACACTCTATTGTGCAACGCCTAGCTCCAAGGCGTTGCACAGTATGGTGTGGCGCCTCTCGTCCAGGCGCCGCACCAACACTTAGAAATTTTTCTGCCCTCTAACTGGCTGAAAAGTTTCTATTGCTCTCTGGATAGCTCTTCCCAGACGTGCAACTCCTCAGAGCTAAGCGTCACACCATGCAGTGCAACGCCTAGCTCTGAGGCGCTGCACCGTTCAGTGTGGTGCCTAGCCCTTAGGCGCCATGGCTCTGTTAACCGCGGAAGTAAAAGATGCAGTGTTGCATACATTTCAGGCAATTTTTCAATAGTTATACATATACTTGCATCACAGATAAAACAGTAATGATCTCAACACCTCTTCTACTTCAACAAAGACAACATTACTAAGAGTGACCATCACTTCAAGTTCAACATTACTAAGATATACAACCACTTCAAGTTCAACATTACTAAGAGCTACCATCACTTCAAGTTCAACGACATAACAAGTTCGACATAAGAAAACACCCACTAGGCGAGTTACATAACAAATAGAGGACAACGACTAGTTCCTTCCGCGCTTATTGGCTCTTGTCCCCCTCCTGACTAGTTTCTTCCGAGCACGAGCAACCGGCTCCGGCTCCGGTTCCTCCACCTCATCCACATAGTCATCCAAAGCCGCCATCCGCGAGGTGCCGGCCGTCCTCTTGCCTCTTTAGGTGAAGTCTTCGGGTGTGTATTTATTGATTCCCCTCCTAGGCTTTAACATGTATGTTGACCGAACTTGATAGGTCCCCAAGGTCATGTCATCAGCAACCTATTACAAAACAAAAGATATGGAAAAGACCGTGTGTGAGGATAAAGTTAGCAATGCATCAATAATTGAATATAGGCTATTGGCATACCTCTTGGGTGACCACACCCATATCCTCATCCTCCAAAGGAGCACCATGGCCAGAAGTGGCATCTGATGGTGTCGCCGACCTAGACCGCTGAGGTGATACATATTCGGGGTCACGACAACCGACAAGGTTCGATAACCGCCTTAACCTTTGGCCCTAGCGCTGCAACATGTACAAGTGAATGAGATATTGAACGTAGCAAGACATGTTACACGGACAATTGAAGGAGATGTGAACCTTAATGAATGCTCGAAGTGCACCTTCCCCATCGCTTTTCCCAGCCGGGGTTGTCTCCAGAATAGTCTCGGTCTCACCAGCTGCTTTTTTGATCTGGGTACGCTATGAACAGAAACGGCATTAACGTGTTAGGCAAGCAAATATGTGAATAGTGTGAATGGGAAAGCAAAGAGGGAAATACCACAAAGTTCATCATTGGAGCTGAAGGGACTTGGGTGCCTTCCCTGACTAATTTGTTGTACTGGTGCTGGGCTAGCTCATCGAAGACGATGGGATCTTCCAAAATCTCCTCATTATACGCCGGCTTGCGTATCTCCACATGGGTACTTGCAACAACCATGTGAGGTAGTTTTTGAACGCGATCGGGCAGTGCTCATGAAGCCGGGATCGTTTTCCCGCCTTAGCTTGGTCCACACTAAGCGCGAACTGTATGATATATTTCCTATGATGCTTGTCCCAATCCTTGATCTTCCGCTGCTTTCTCCTATCCAACCTGCAAGTTAGAAAACAGAATATTAGCACCATCGAAACCGCCAAGAAGCTGCTAAGTGCTCAAGGTTAATTCTATCTTACGCGTGTAGCAACTTGTCTGTGTCCTCCCACTCTGGCGAGTGTGGCTGGAACAAACCAAACTGGCGGTACACGCGATGTGGCATGTGAAGCTCAACCGCCCAGTTGCATATGAGTGGGCACCGTGTAACACCCCCGCTGTCATGCTACAGTAATCCCCTACTAATGGTGCCATGTCATCACATTACTGTTGCTAATCTTCACTTGATCCAGATCATAATTCAAATTTCAAATCCAATCTAAAGTCAAAAATTCATATTTGTCAGACATGAAAACTAAAATGTTCATCATGTGCCAAATATTCCATAACTAGTATTGGTAGTGAGCCAATATTTGTTTGCAAAGTGTTTAAGTGAGCTAAGCTATTTAAATCAGTGGCTAGAACAATAGATTAAATTCCTTTTAATTTATAAAAAATACTAAACTACTTTATTTTGGTGCCAAGTTAATTATAGCAGTGGACTAAGTAAAAATGGTTTTCTAGGTGCAAGATTAGTTTTTATAAAACTATTTTGCTTTCTGAAAATAAAAGAAAATAGAAAAGTTAAAAAAATGTAAAAGAAGAGGTGAGAGAGAGAGAGAGAGTGGCCCCCTGGCCTTCCCATGGGCCTCGGCCCATCCCAGCAGGCTGGCCACACTCCCCCCGGTCGCCTCGTCCCTCCTCGCACTGTTCCCCGACCCGAGTCGCTACAGGCGCCGTCCCCGCCCGACCCGCCTCGCCGGCGACGCCCGGGCGAGGGGATAATGCCTGCGCCTCCTCGCCTCCTTGATCCCCGCCTCCACTTGCACCACCCCACTCCCCCTGGCGTCCTCATCCATTTCTCCCCCTCTCCCTCTCCGCGGATTTGGAGAAGGGCCGACAACACCGTCGCCTAGTCCTTGCCATAGGCGCGGCCGCCGGCCACCCCGCGCCGTCTGCGCATGTCCAGTAGCGCCGGCGCCTTCACCTACATCGCCTACGCCCTTGGATCGGAGTGGGGGAGCTCCACTGTCGCCACACACATCGTCTTCTTCCTCGACGGCCGCCGGCGATCCCCTTCCTCCCCGGCGAGCTCTGCTGCTCCTAAGCCACCAAGGGTCTTTCGTGACCGCTCGGTGAGCTCCACACCTTCCCTACCCCCCCTTTAGTCGCCCGTAGCCCGTGCTCCGGCGTTAGGCCGCACCCTACACCGCCTGGCCTCGTCGCCGGCGCAGCCACGGTGACCATAGGGTCCCGTGCGTGCCACCATCGCGCTCACCGCACCGCGTAGGCCTCGTCTAGCCGCTTGGGTTGCCTGCAAACGCACCCCAGCCCCGATCCTGACGACGACCGAAGTCCGGCGTCCGCCTCGCCGCTCGCCGCTCGCCGTCGACGTTCCCGACCACCACAGCCTCTGCCACCACCCCAGATTGCCTCGCCGTCCTCTTCTCGTTCGAACGATCCCGGCCGCGCTAGAAACGGCGCCCTGTGCGCGAAGCCCGACCACGTCCCGAGCACGCCGCCGTCGTTTTTCGTCGCCGGAGCTCTCTCCGGCGCCGACGCCGACGTCGCTCCACGGGGCCACTCCCCTGGTCACTGCCTCGTAGGCCCTGGGGGCCCCGTTGACTGGGTTGACCCAGTCAACATGCTGACTGGCCAGCCTAGTGGCGCTGACGTGCGGGCCCCACGCATAATTAATTTACCTAAAACGTTTTTCTAATTAAAATCAATAGTTAAGCTAAATAGTCACTAACATGTGGGGCCGAGCTGCTAATTAACCACGTTTAATTAAAATAACCCACTGTTAGTCCACTGTCTATGACAGGTTTGACCTGGTCAGCCGTCCTGTTGACTACTGACATCATAGTGATGTCATGCTGACGTAGTATTTCTTTTCTGATAATTTATTTAATTCCAGAAAATGCTTAAACCTTTAGAAGTTCATAGAAAATAAACCGTAACTCCGATGAAAATGTTTTCTACATGAAAGTTGCTCAGAAAAATCCAACGAATCCGGATACGCGGTCCGTTTACCTGTCAGATGCCTCTAACTATCTGAACATGAAATATTCCCCCTCCGGTCATATGTCTAACATAGGTCCGGAACCGGGAATACCTTCCCGGTTGAAATTCCCCCTTCACCTTTATCGTGTAGACATACGTTAGGTCACACCCGGCACATCTTATTGCCATGTTATGCTTTCTGATGCTATGTTTGGTTTATATTTACTGTTTCTTCCCCTTCTTCTCTTTGGTATACCCCGAGACTGATGCTGCCCCTGTGATCGACTACGTCTCCAACGACCCTCCATCCTTTACAGCACAGCTTCCAGGCAAGCCCCCTTTGATCATCCCGATATCGCCCATTCCATTCTCTCATGCTTGCATTAGATTTTGCTACTGTTATTGTTTGCTCCTATTCTGATGCATAGCCTGCTTTTGTAACCTGCTCATTGTTACCTACCTGCTTATCCTAAACTGCTTAGTATAGGTTGGTTAGTGATCCATCAGTGACCCCCACCTTGTCCTTGTTGCCCCTGCTTCATCATCGAAGACCCGATCAACGGGATCCAAGACCAGGCCCCGACACCACACATCACTTTCCTCTTAGTTGCTCGGCATTACTGGGTTACTATCGAGTGCCGGGGTGAGACCTCATCAGCACTTCTGATGTTACCCTGTAGTGTAGCTATTCGGTCGTGGTCATCGAGGGTGATTCCGCCTTAACCACTTCCGATACGACTCTGTCGTGCAACCCCTCAAGTGTGAACTTCGAGGGTGGTTCCTCTTACGTTCACCTTGATGATTACATCGAGTGGAATCCGTCAAGGGTGATTCCTCAGGTTTTCCCCTTGGTGTTAGACACACAGTTACTATGGTTACTATGACTTTACACTGAACCGTGTTACTAAGACGGGTCGGCTCTGAGGGGTACCCGCGCGAGCTTAATTGCGAGTGATGTGGAGTCGGGTTGACCTGGAGGGTGCCCGCGAGATAATTACGAGGCGTGGCCGGGCATTCCTAGCCCTTGCCGCAAGTTCTCGAGACGGGGCAACGGAGTCACATCTTTCGTGAGTCTCTGCTTGTTACCGCGTGCTCCTAATCCACTACGATATGGATATTTTATCCGAGGGGCCTCTGGCCTGATAGCACTAACCATCACGTGGGCATAGTATGGGCGTTCTGCGTCGTATGCATCAGCCGAAGCTTAATAGACGTCAGCGACTAAGTGGCGCGCGCGGGGTTGGACTGCGTAAGCACCTTCCTTTTTGAAGGAGGTAGCAAGGTCTGCTCACCGGCCGCGTTCGCAACGTGCAGGAGTTCCCGGGGAGATGGCCCATGACCCCTGGGGCATAGGTTTAGTCCGGCATGCTGACCTCTCTATTAAGCCTAGGTCGGGTTGCGGCATATTGTTTGGCCGAGGTCGGGCATGACCCAGGAAAGTGTGTCCGGCCGGAGTTAATCGAGCGTGGTGGGTAAGTTGGTGCACCCCTACAGGGAAGAAAACATCTATCGATAGCCTGTCCTAAGGTAACGGACACTTGGAGTTGTATCCCGATCGATACAACTAGAACTGGATACTTGAGACGAGACTTGGATATGAGGTGATAAATGGATATTATGGCTCTGGGATTGCTTTCTCACAGGGAGTCGAGAAAGGATCTCTGGCCGAGGTTGATAACACTTCTACTACTTTATTTTATGCTACTCTACTCCCTCCTGTTGCTGCAAGATGGTGGTTTCCAAAAGATGCTAGTCTTCGATAGGACTAGGCTCTCCCCTCTATTCTGGCATTTCTGCAGCCGAGTCCACATATACAGCCTTCCTTTGATAATGTTGCATATGTAGTGTAGATCCTTGCTTACGAGTACTTTGGATGAGTACTCACGGTTGCTTTGCTCCCCCCCTTTCCCCCTTTCTTCTTCTTTCCGGTTGATGCAACCAGATGTCGGAGCCTAGGAGCCAGATGCCATCGTCGATGCCTACTACTACATGGAGACCGCCGACGACCAGGAGTAGTTAGGAGGCTCCCAGGCAGGAGGCCTTGCCTTTTCGATCAATGTTGCCTTTGTGCTAGCCTTCTTAAGGCAGACTTGTCTAACTGATGTCTGTACTCAGATATTGTTGCTTCCGCTGACTCTTGTGTATTCGAGCTTATGTATTCGAGCCCTCGAGGCCCCTGGCTTGTAATATAAAGCTTGTATTATTTTAATTTGTGTCTAGAGTTGTGTTGTGATATCTTCCCGTGAGTCCTTGATCTTGATCGTACACATTTGCGTGTATAATTAGTGTACGATTGAATCGAGGGCGTCACAAGTTGGTATCAGAGCCGACTGCCTGTAGGTAGCCCCCCTTTCCAACTCCTTGGCCGAAGTTGAGTCTAGTCATTGAAAAACTTTTACTAACATTGGGTGTGTGTCTTACAGGCCCACGTCGCCATTGTGTGGCATTAGGATCTTTTACTCCTCGTCTATACTCTGGGACCCTAATCTCTCTTCCATTTGGGTTAAACGAATTTACTAACTCTAGGTTCTCGTAACTAATTCCTCCCGGAGAGCACCTTATTACAGATGATCGCCTGCTGCACCAGAAGATTCCAAAGATACTCTACGCTGTTCTCTTGAGACTTTGTGCCTGTCGCTTTTGAAATTCCCTACCACCGATATATCCTTATGGATAACTACATACAATTGTCTTTCATACAATCATTACCCGTTGCTCTTGTTATTACAAGATACCCTGTAATACTTTCTGATATTCCGAGAATGCATTGTGCCTGCTGCCTTGCAACTCCTTTTCCGCATGAATACATGTACGAATAATTCCTCACAATTACCGGGGATTCGTTCATCCCCAGTTGTTCTTGTGTTTCACAAAAGTTTTCGAGATACTATGGGATCTTCCAAATATCCGCAGCAACCTATTTCTCTTGAACTTCTTGCTTGCTTGCATTATGGTTAATCCCATATGTCTAGTAATTCTATTGGCATCCTTTGTCACCATCATTTTTGAGTCTGTTGATTTAATATATTGTGGATGCTCGCAATCCTTAGTTGAATCCTAGAATTCATCCTTCCGACTCAGACATTATTTTGAGCAGGAGCTGGTTCTCGACCAATCCATTTGCCGTCGAGTGTACCCCTAAGTCTATTCAACTTATCCATCCTTAATCAGAGTGTTCGCTTCCGATCCAATGATTTGGAAATCATAATTCCTTTGCATTTGAGCTTTGAATTAGTCAGTTGTTTCTATAATCTGATCTTCTTGCATTCTTTCTTCTTCTGGTTGGGTGCCGATGCTCACATCAGATCCCTTGTGGACCACCACATCCTTTGTTGGATCATTATCCGACAGTGCCCCTCGTATTTAATCACCTTGTGAGTTCTTCCATGATACATAATGCCTTTGGTAAATTGTATCCTCTCCTTTGGTTAACC
Organism: Triticum aestivum; assembly: GCF_018294505.1. Classification (NCBI taxonomy): domain Eukaryota; kingdom Viridiplantae; phylum Streptophyta; class Magnoliopsida; order Poales; family Poaceae; genus Triticum; species Triticum aestivum. The sequence continues at coordinate 169,765,440 of NC_057814.1, read as the reverse complement.
ATTCTCTACCTTTGAGCTTGTGTTAGTTACTCTTTAAGTTTGTGGTATATGTTCCTAAGATACCTCGATGGGTTGAATCTATGCCTTCCTTAATATGTGTGAACCAGAAGAGTTTTCACAAGTTATACTATTCTGGTGTTTTGCCAGATATAATTTCAACACTACAACTTCATCGAAAGCGAGAAGAGAATGGAAGGTTATGCATTGAAGAAGTGGGAGTCGACCTTGAACTTTGTGTTCATGCCCATGGACCCGATGTGGAACTTATCATGGAAGCTTCTTGTAATAATAACTTTTTCCTTGATATAATATCATCTGGTATCGGTGAATTGATCCTTCACTACCGTGGATCCGACCATGACTGTTCTTCTTTGGTCCCATTTCTTGGACAAGTTAAATCACTTGTCTTCTGCAGGTCAATACGCCTACCCAACCTCTATTATGATCTATCTTCGAGTATTACCCCTGGTATCTCGAGGATATCATGTCATTGCACTATGTCTTATGAACTTTTGATGGAGTACTACCTTACCCTGTCTTTGTCACTTCAAGGGTTCTGGGTTGTTTGTCAATCGAGAACACCGATAAGTGAATTGATTTCACACTTAAATTCAATAACTCTAAGTAATTTTCGTTGCTTATGAGTTTAATAATCCTTCAAGTCATTCCTAGCCTGATCGGCTATATCATTATCATGCCAAATTTTAACTGTGCTACCTGGTCCTTCTTCCCGGAGCACAATTTTCGACGATGAGCTAAGCTTACGTTGATCTTCCTTGTCATATCTTTTCGCCTTGAACAACAAGCTTGATTTCAAGTTTGTGGCGTACCCGTGGTTCCAATAACCTTTCGCTTCATCATTCCTTTGACTTGATGTCATCACCAATCGATTACATCTTCATGAAATCTCTTGACAAATGTGTCGTGATCATCATCAACATTCTGATGCTCATCTAGGATATCAATCGAATTATGATGAGAAATACCATCCTTGACCTTCGATCATTTGAGTTATCATCGACCACCCCCTTGTCTTCTTTCCAACACATGTTTGATCATGTCTTGGTTATACCTTGGACTCCCTGCTATTCCTGCAATTGTTCCTTGAGTATTTCTTGTGATCTTCAACTCCAACCCCTACTTGTAACACCGTGTTAATGCTACCTCGAAGCATGACTGAGGTTTTCCGAGTATCAACAAGAACATTGGAAGAACATTGTCGAATGTTTCTTGATCTATTATCGCAAACACTGTTGTATGGGTAATATCATGATTCCTCCCTCGCCCCCTTTATCTAAATGCTTTTGAACTTGCTGTCATATCATGTATATCCTGCTCCGCTTCCCCTTGGGAAGGATTTACTCCCAATTCTTGTGGGTAAACACATTTTCCTTTCCAATGTTCTGATTAATCTAATGATCACCTTTTCTTTTCCATTGTTTTGTTTAACCTTTCTTCTGGTTTATGAGATCTAAGCAGTAATAGTTCCCTGCTTATGAAAACAGCTCGGTGTACAATTTGTCAGTAAGACCTTGTTATTATTGCTGTTGACATTCCGGTAACCACCGATGGACGAGAACTTTGCCTATTGGTCTGCCTCGTTCAACGAGCAGGAAAATAGTTCTCTCCGTCCCTCGCCCTTGGTACCAACGTTCTTGACAACATAACTGACAGTCTATCATCTGACATGCCTTGCTATCGGCCCCCTTTCTACTTTTAACCCACATGGTGGGCTCATAACCCACAGTTCCATAGGATCGGAACCTGACTCTCCTGTATATCCTTTATTCCGAAGTATCATTTGCTCTTGGCTTTGTGTGGTGTCATGAGCCACCGTCCGAGAGATGATCTATTCCTGATGCTCTGAACCCCCTTCTCACACTCTGTTCAGGTATCGATCGTTTGTCCATTCGCTTGAAACTTACTATTGTACCTTCATATTTTGCTCTCATTGTTTACTTAAGTTTCAACTCGAGAGATACTTCTGCCACATTCCCTGAATTGTTCACGAGATAATGAACCCTATAAGGGTCAGTTCTTTCGAAGTTACTCTTTACTTCCGCACTTAAATCTCGGGACGAGATTTCTTGTAGTGGACGAGATTTGTAACACCCCCACTGTCATGCTAAAGTAATCCCCTACTAATGGTGCCATTTCATCACATTACTGTTGCTAATCTTCACTTGATGCAAATCATAATTCAAATTTCAAATCCAATCTAAAGTCAAAAATTCATATTTGTCAGACATGAAAACTAAAATGTTCATCATGTGCCAAATAATCCATAACTAATATTGGTAGTGAACCAATATTTGTTTGCAAAGTGTTTAAGTGAGCTAAGCTATTTAAATCAGTGGCTAGAAAAATAGATTAAATGCCTTTTAATTTATAAAAAATACTAAACTACTTTATTTTGGTGCCAAGTTAATTATAGCAGTGGACTAAGTAAAAATGGTATTCTAGGTGCAAGATTAGTTTTTATAAAACTATTTTGCTTTCTGAAAATAAAAGAAAATAGAAAAGTTAAAAATGTAAAAGAAGAGGTGAGAGAGAGAGAGAGCGGCCCCCTGGCCTTCCCATGGGCCTCGGCCCATCCCAGCAGGCCGGCCACACTCCCCCCGGTCGCCTCGTCCCCCCTCGCACTGTTCCCCGACCCGAGTCGCTATAGGCGCCGTCCCCGCCGGACCCGCCTCGCCGGCGATGCCCGGGCGAGGGGATAAGGCCGGCGCCTCCCCGCCTCCTCGATCCCCTCCTCCACTTGCACCACCTAACTCCCCCTGGCGTCCTCATCCATTTCTCCCCCTCCCCCTCTCCGCGGATTTGGAGAAGGGCCGACGACACTATCGCCTAGTCCTCGCCATAGGCACGGCCACTGGCCACCCTGCGCAGTTTGCGCATGTCCAGTAGCGCCGGCACCTTCACCTACATCGCCTACGCCCTTGGATCGGAGCGGGGGAGCTCCACTGTCGCCGCACGCATCGTCTTCTTCCTCGCCGGCCGCCGGCGATCCCCTTCCTCCCCGGCGAGCTCTGCTGCTCCTAAGCCACCAAGGGTCTTTCGTGACCGCTCGGTGAGCTCCACACCTTCCCTCCCCCCTTTAGTCGCCCGTAGCCCGTGCTCCAGCGTTAGGCCGCACCCTACACCGCCTGGCCTCGTCGCCGGCGTAGCCACGGCGACCATAGGGTCCCGTGCGTGCCACCATCGCACTCACCGCACCGCGTAGGCCTCGTCTAGCCGCTTGGGTTGCCTGCAAGCGCACCCCAGCCCCGATCCCGACGACGACCGAAGTCCGCGTCCGCCTCGCCGCTCGCCGTCGATGTTCCCGACCACCGCAGCCTCTGCCACCACCCCAGATCGCCTCGTCGTCATCTTCTCGTTTGAACGAGCCCGACCGCGCTAGAAACGGCGCCTTGTGCGCGAAGCCTGACCACCTCCCGAGTGCGCCGCCGTCGTTTTTCGTCGCCGGAGCTCTCTCCGGCGCCGACGCCGACGTGGCTCCACGGGGCCACTCCCCTGGTCATTGCCTCGTAGGCCCTGGGGGCCCGTTGACTGGGTTGACCCAGTCAACGTGCTGACTGGGCAGCCCAGTGGCGCTGACGTGCGGGCCCCATGCATAATTAATTTACCTAAAACGTTTTTCTAATTAAAATCAATAGTTAAGCTAAATAGTCACTGACATGTGGGGGCCCAACTGCTAATTAACCACGTTTAATTAAAATAACCCACTGTTAGTCCACTGTCTATGACAGGTGGGACCCACTGGTCAGTTTGACCTGGTCAGCCGTCCTGTTGACTGCGGACGTAGTATTTTTTTTTGATAATTTATTTAATTCCAGAAAATGTTTAAACCTTTAGAAATTCATAGAAAATAAACCGTAACTCCGATGAAAATGTTCTCTACATGAAAGTTGCTCAGAAAAATGCAACGAATCCGGAAACGCGGTCCGTTTACCTGTCAGATGCCTCTAACTATCTGAACATGGAACATTCCCCCTCCGGTCATCTGTCTGACACAGGCCCGGAACCGGGAATACCTTCCCGGTTGAATTCCCCTTCACCTTTATCGTGTAGCCATACGTTAGGTCACACCCGGCACATCTTTTTGCCATGTTATGCTTTGTGATGCTATGTTTGCTTTATATTTACTGTTTCTTCCCCCTCTTCTCTTCGGTAGACCCCGAGACCGATGCTGCCCCTGTGATCGACTACGTCTCCGACGACCCTCCTTCCTTTACAACAAAGCTTCCAGGCAAGCCCCCCTTTGATCATCCCGATATCGCCCATTCCATTATGTCATGCTTGCATTAGATTTTGCTACTGTTATTGTTTGCTCCTATTCTAATGCATAGCCTGCTTTTGTAACCTGCTCATTGTTACCTACCTGCTTATCCTAAACTGCTTAGTATAGGTTGGTTAGTGATCCATCAGTGACCCCCACCTTGTCCTTGTTGCCCCTACTTCATCATCAAAGACCCGATCAACGGGATCGAAGACCACGCCCCGACACCGCACATCACTTTCCCCTTAGTTGCTCAGCACTACTGGGTTACTATCGAGTGCCGGGGGTGTGACCTCATCAGCACTTCTGATGTTAGCCTGTAGTGTAGCTATTCGGTCGTGGTCATCGAGGGTGATTCCGCCTTAACCACTTCCGATACCACTCTGTCGTGCAACCCCTCAAGTGTGAACTTCGAGGGTGGTTCCTCTTACGTTCACCTTGATGATTACATCGAGTGGAATCCGTCAAGGGTGATTCCTCAGGTTTTACCCTTGGTGTTAGACACACAGTTACTATGGTTACTATGACTTTACACTAAACCATGTTACTAAGACGGGTCGGCTCTGAGGGTTACCCGCGCGAGCTTAATTGCGAGTGATGTGGAGTCGGGTTGACCTGGAGGGTGCCCGCGAGATAATTAGAGGCGTGGCCGGGCATTCCTAGCCCTTGCCACAAGTCCTCGAGAAGGGGCAACGGGGTCACATCTTTAGTGAGTCTCTGCTTGTTACCGCCTGCTCCTAATCCACTATGATATGGATATTTTATCCGAGGGGCCTCTGGCCTGATAGCACTAACTATCACGTGGGCATAGTATCGGCGTTCTACGTCATATGCATCAGCCGAAGTTTAATAGACGTCAACGACTGAGTGGCGCGCGCCGGGTTGGACTGCGTAAGCACCTGCCTTTTTGAAGGAGGTAGCTAGGTCTGCTCTCCTGCCGCGTTCATAACGTGCAGGAGTTCCCGGGGAGATGGCCCATGACCCCTGGGGGCATAGGTTTAGTCCGGCGTGATGACCTCTCTATTAAGCCTAGGTCGGGTTGCGGCGTATTGTTTGGCCGAGGCCGGGCATCACCCAGGAAATTGTGTTCGGACGGAGTTAATCGAGCGTGGTGGGTAAGTTGGTGCACCCCTGTAGGGAAGAAAACATCCATCGATAGCCTGTCCTATGATAACGGACACTTGGAGTTGTATCCCGATCGATACAACTAGAACTGGATACTTGAGATGAGACTTGGATATGAGGTGATAAATGGATAGTATGGCTCTGGGATTGCTTTCTCGCAGGGAGTCGAGAAAGGATCTCTCGCCGAGTGTGACGCCCTTGATTCAATCGTACACTAATCATACACGCAAATGTGTACGATTAAGATCAAGAACCCACGGGAAGATATCACAACACAACTCTAGACACAAATTAAAATACTACAAGCTTTATATTACAAGCCAGGGGCCTTGAGGGCTCGAATATATAAGCTCGAAAACACAAGAGTCAGCGGAAGCAACAATATCTGAGTACAGACATGAGTTGGACAATTTTGCCTTAAGAAGGCTAGCACAAAAGCAACAATGATCGAAAAGGCAAGGCCTCCTGCCTAGGAGCCTCCTAACTACTCCTGGTTGTCGGCGGTCTCCACGTAGTAGTAGGCATCGACGGTGGCATCTGGCTCCTGGGCTCCGACATCTGGTTGCATCAACCGGAAAGAAGAAGAAAGGGGGAGCAAAGCAACCGTGAGTACTCATCCAAAGTACTCGTAAGCAAGGATCTACACTACATATGCAACATTATCAAAGGAAGGCTGTATATGTGGACTGGGCTGCAGAAATGCCAGAATAGAGGGGAGAGCCTAGTCCTATCGAAGACTAGCATCTTCTGGAAACCACCATCTTGTAGCAACAGGAGAGAGTAGAGTAGCCTAAAGTAAAGTAGTAGAAGTGTTATCAACCTCGGCCAGAGATCCTTTCTGGACTCCCTGCGAGAAAGCAATCCTAGAGCCATACTATCCAATTCTCATCATAATCCAATTCTGATCACAAGTATCCAGTTCTAGTTGTATCGATCGGGATACAACTCCAAGTGTCCGTTACCGTAGGACAGGCTATCGATAGATGTTTTCTTCCCTGCAGGGGTGCACCAACTTACCCACCATGCTCGATTAACTCCAGCCGACACACTTTCCTGGGTCATGCCCGGCCTCGGCCAAACAATACGCCGCAACCCGACCTAGACTTAATAGAGAGGTCAGCACGCCGGACTAAACCTATGTCCCCAGGGGTCATGGGCCATCGCCGCGGGAATTCAAGCATGTTGCGAACGCGGCCGGTGAGCAGACCTAGCTACCTCCTTTAAAAAGGCAGGTGCTTACCAGTCCAACCCGGCGCACGCCGCTCAGGCGCTGACGTCTATTAAGCTTCGACTGATGCATACGACGCAGAACGCCCATACTATGCCCACGTGATGGTTAGTGCTATAAGGCCAGAGGCCCCTCGGATCAAATATCCAAATCGTAGTGGATTAGGAGCACGCGGTAACAAGCAGAGACTCACGAAAGATGTGACCTCGTTGCCCCGTCTCGAGGACTTGCGGCAAGGGCTAGGAATGCCCGGCCACGCCTCGTAATTATCTCGCGGGCACCCTCCAGGTCAACCCGTCTCCACATCACTCGCGGGTACCCCTCAGGGTCGACCCGCCCTTCCAAGTAACAGTTGTAAAGTCCAGGTATCCGTGTGTCCAAACATCAAGGGGAAAACCCGAGGAATCACCCCCGATGAATTCCGCTCGATGTAATCATCAAGGTGAACGTAAGAGGAACCACCCCCGAGGTTCACACTTGAGGGGTTGCACGACAGAGTCGTATCAGAAGTGGTTAAGGCGGAATCACCCTCGATGACCACGACCGAATAGCTACACTACAGGGTTAACATCAGAAGTGCTGTAGAGGTCTCACCCTCGGCACTCGATAGTAACCCAGTAGTGTCGAGCAACTAAGGGGAAAGTGATGTGTGGTGCCGGGGCCTGGTCTTCGATCCCGTTGATCGGGTCTCCAATGATGAAGCAGGGGCAACAAGGACAAGGTGGGGGTCACTGATGGATCACTAACCAACCTATACTAAGTAGTTTAGGATAAGCAGGTAGGTAACAATGAGCAGGTTACAAAAGCAGGCTATACATCAGAATAGGAGCAAACAATAACAGTAGCAAAATCTAATGCAAGCATGAGAGAATGGAATGGGCGATGTCGGGATGATCAAAGGGGGGGCTTGCCTGGTTGCTCTGGCAAGGAGGGGTCGTCGTCGACGTAGTCGATCCCAGGGGCACCATCGGTCTCGGGGTCTACCGGAGAGAAGAGGGGGAAGAAACAGTAAATATAAAGCAAACATAACATCACAAAGCATAACATGGCAATATGCTGTGCCGGGTGTGACCTAACGTATGGCTACATGATATAGGTGAAGGGGGAATTCGACCGGGAATGTATTCCCGGTTCCGGACCTGTGTCAGACAGATGACCGGAGGGGAATGTTCCATGTTCAGATAGTGAGAGGCATCTGACAGGTATGTGATTAGCGTATTCGGGTTTGTCTCGTCGTTCTGAGCAAGTTTCATGTATAAAGTTTTTTCATCCGAGCTACGGTTTATTTTCTATGAATTTCTAAAGATTTAAACATTTTCTGGAATTAATTAAATCGACAGAAAAGAAATACTACGTCAGCATGACATCATTGTGACGTCAGCAGTCAACAGGACGGCTGACCAGGTCAAACTGATCAGTGGGTCCCACCTGTCATAGAGAGTGGACTAACAGAAGTTGAATTTAACTAAACTGAGGCTAATTAGAAGTTGGGCCCCACATGTCAGTGACTGATGAGGTTTTAACTAATTAAGTTTATTTTTAAAAACGTTTGACTAACCTAAATAGGTGGTGGGGCTTATATGTCAGTGGCTGGGGAATAGTACCCAGCATTGACCGTGGTCAACGCGGTCAAACAGAGGCGCAAGGGCCCACTGTCAGCGGCTATGGCCCCATGCCACGCCAGGTCAGGGCCGGTGCCGGAGGAGCTCCGGTGAGCGCATCCGCGGCGGTTTCTCGTTGGAGTTCGTTGGGACTTTCGCTACAGCAGGTCAAAACGCGCGCCGTGACTTGTGTTCGAACGGGTGGCGAACACCGCGTCCAACACGGGTGGTGACGCGAGCAGGGATGGCCGGAGTCGTCGCCGGTGACATGGACGGTGGAGACCCGAGGCACGGCGAGCTTGCAAACGGCGCAACGGCAAGCAAAACGAGCGGTGCTGAGCACGTACGGCGTCTACGCATGCGGGCGAGCATGATGGACACGCTTGCGCGGGCGTTCGGTCACAGGAACATGGCCGGCGATGAGCTTGGCGGAGGCGAGCTCGGACATGCGAGGAATGGCACCTACGGGCGCGACAACTGTGGGAAGACGGAGGGGAGAGAGGCGAGGCTCACCGGGCGGCTACGTAAAGCCCCTGGAAGGTTAGTAGCAGCAGCAGGCATCGCCGTAGTCAAAGGGGATCGCCGGAGCAGAGGCGGAAGGAGGGCGGCTCGATCCGCTGCCTGCGGTGCTCCCCGGCTTGCGCTCGTGGACGGGGACGAGGAAGTCGACAACGGCGGAGCTGCTGGACAGGTCGGCGAGGCGAGGTCAGTAGCCGCGGCTGCGACGGCGAGCGGCGACGGAGGCGCTCAGGATGATGGGGGAGTGAGGAGCGGTGCGAAGGAGAGGGGAACATGGGCGTTAGGGTTAGGGTTTAGGTCGGGGGCGACCTAGTAGGCGACGGGGGAGCGGCGGATGGCCGCCGCGTGGCCATCCTTGGCCACGGGCGGTGAAACGGCGGCCACCACGCCTCAGGTGAACAGAGGTAAGGGGTGACCCCTTATGTGGGCTGGGCTGTGCACTAGGCCTGTGCACTGTGCACTTAGGCCCAGGGCATAGTGGGTTTTCTTTTTGCTTCCCTTTTATTTTGATCTTTCTATTATTTCTTTTCTGTTTTCATTTAACAATAGCCTTTTGCATTTTCTTTTGCAATATTTACCTTTTGCAAAAATGTGCCACTGGTGAAAACAGATACTAGGGGAAGTGGTGCACTACCACCATAAGCCTGTGATTTATTTGAATCCATTTGGAATTTTCCTAATCGGGAAGGCATTTTAAAATGCTGTTTTGCACTGTAATAGTTGCTTGTGTCCATCTTAGCATTATGGTGAAGTTGTTTTCCCTTAACAATAAATTGTTTTGGAACACTTGTTAAATGATGAACATTTTTCCAGCAACTTTGTGCAACTTGAAAATTTTCACTTTGAATTTGAATTGGATTAAGAGAAGGAATTTGAAATGAGATACTAATCCAATATGATTAAGCTTTGTAAATCAAGATGACTTCGCATTGATCATAAGGGATTACTGTAGTGTGATGTTGGGGACGTTACAAAACTCCTTCACTACAAGAAATCTCGTCCTGAGATTTTAGCGGTGGAGTAAGGGTAACTTCGGGAGAACGGACCCTTATGGGGTAAATTATCTGTTGAACAATTCAGGGAATGAGGCAGAAGTATCTCTCGAGTTGAAACTTAATAAAACATCGAGAGCAAAGTATGAAGGTACCATGAGAAGTTTTAACGGGCAGGCAATCATTCGATGCTAATCAAAAGGTGAAAGGGGTTCAGAGCAACAACAACAAAAATTATTGCGTCTGATACTAGAATTATTCACTAGGAAGGTGGCTCATGAATTACATATGAAGGCAAGTGAAAAAGGATACTTCGGAATCAGGGATGTACAGGAGTCAGGTTTCGATCCTGTGGAACTTTGCGTTATGGGCCCACCTTGTGGGTTCAGAGTAGGAAAAGCGGTGACATCTTGCACGGATATGATAGCAAGGCAGGTCAGAGGATAGCCTGTCAGTTATGTTGGCAACAACGTTGGTACCAAGGGCGAGGGACAAAGAGAACCATTTTCCTGCTCATTACACGAGGTGGACCAATAGGCAAGGTTCTCGTCCATCGGTGGTTACCGGAATGTCATCAACAATAGTAACAGGGTCTTACTGATAGAGTTGTACACCGAGGTGTTTACATAAGCAGGGAATTATTACTTCTTATATCATATAGATCACAAGAAGGGTTAAGCAAACCAATGGAAAGAAAAAATATGATTATCGAATCAAACAACCCAAAGGAAAGTAAGATGTGTTTACACATAAGAGTTGGGAGTATATCCTTCCCAAGGAAAAGCGGAGCAGGATATACATGATAGGACAGCAAGTTCAAAAGCATTTAGATAATGGGGAGAGGGAAGAATCATGATATTACCCATACAACTGTGTGAGGGTAATTGAACGAGAAACATTTTGTATTATGCTTCCGATGTTCTTGTTGATATTCGGAATACCACAGTCATGCTTCGATGCGGCAATGATATGGTGTCAAGTAAAGATTGGGTTCGAAGATCTCAAGAGATATTGAGAAACAATTCCAAGATATCTCAGAACGTAAGGAATAACCAAGTACAACAAGGTCTGTGTTGGCAGAAAGTCAAGATGTCATCGATGATATCACAAATCATCGAGGGGCAGGGATAGTATTTCTAGCCATGAATTCAATTGACATCTATGAAGAAGCCAAAGTGTTGACGGTGATCACGACAGATTTTGTCGAGAGACTCTATGAAGATGCCATCGAGCAGAAAATGAAGGATGAAGTGAAAGGCTATGAGAACCACGGATTCGACACAAGCTCGAAGTCAAGCTTGTTGTTCAAGGTGAAATGTTAAGATGAGGAAGATCGACGTAAGCTTAGCTCATCGTCGAAAGTTGCTCCGGGCATAAGGACCAGGTAGCACAGTTAAAAGTTGACACGATAAAAATATAGCCGATCAGGCTAGGAATGATGTGATGGGGTATCATTCCAATGAGAATTCACAAGAGATAGTGCAATGACACAATATCCTCGAGATAACAGGGGGCAATACTCGAGGTACATCAAAATAGAGGTTGGACAAAAGAAATGATCTCCAGAAGACAAGTATTTTAACTTGTCCGGGAAATGGAATCAAGGGGAAAATATGGTCGGAACCACGATTGGAAAGAATCACTTTAAAGATGCAAGAGGATCTTATACCAAGGGAACATTTGATTATAAGAGAAGCTTCCATGATAAGATCTACATCGTGTCAATGGGCATAAACACAAAGTTCAAGGTCGACTCCCACTTCTTCAATGCATAACCTCTCATTTACTTCTCGCTTTTGATGAAGTTGTAGTGTGGACAGTTTTATCTGGCGTAACACCAGTAGAGTATGACCCATAGAAATTTCTGGGTTCACACCAATTAGGGAAAGCATTAGTTCAACCCGTCGGGGCATCTTAGGATCATTTTCCTAACATCATAGGTAATTAACTCAAGCTCGGAAGCAGAGCATGGTTGACAAGGCAGAGAATACAATTTACCAAAGGCAATATGTATCAGGGGAAGAGCGCACAAAATTTTGAATATGAAGGAAACTGCCGGATAATAATCCAAAAAAGGATTCAACGGTCCTTAATGGATCTAATGTGAGTATCAGTACTCAATCAGAAGAAGGAAAGAATGCAAAGGAATCAGTTTATGGAAACATCTGAATAAGCCGAAGCTTGAATACGAAGGGTTTACGATTTTTAAAACAGAAGATCAGAAGCAGAGGCTCTGATCAAAAGATAATTGAGTTGAATCGATATAGATCGACAATCGATCAAGGTTTGATTTGCCAAGAATAAGCTCAAGTTCGGAGTGACGTCTGAGCCGGAAGGGTGAATGCTAAGATCTGATTGAGGATTGCGAGCATTCGCAACATATTGGATCAAGGGACTCGAAACGATAGTGACAGAGGATGTCAACGAAGATTACTAGGAATATGTAACTAACCATAATGGAGGCACGCAAGACTTTCCAAAGCAATAGGTTGCAAAGGATTCTTGGAAGGTCGAATAGCATTTCGGGGAATTTTGTGAGACATATGATCAACTGGGGATGAACGAATCCCCAGTAAGTGTGAGGAATTATTTGTAGGGTTATTCAGACGGAAAAGAGCTGCAAGGCAGTCGAAAAAAGGATTCTCGAAAGTCAGAGAATACTTTCGGGTATCATGTTATAACAAGAACAACTAGGGATGGAAGTATGAACGGCAAGTGTATTTAGTTATCCATAGGGATATTTCGATGGTAGGGAATTGAAAAAGCATCAGGCACAAAGTCTCGAGAGAACATCGGAGAGTATCTTCAAAATCCTTCGGTGCACCAAGTAATCACCTGGAGTAAGGGGCTCTCCGGGTGGAAGAAGTTACGGGAACCTAGAGTCGGCGTTAGTAAAATCATTTAACCCGAATAGAAGAGAGATCAGAGTCCCAGAGTATAGATGAGGAGAAAAAGATCCTAATACCACCCAATGGCGACGTGGGCCCGTAAGCCACACATCCAAGTTAGTAAAACATTTTTGGATGACTAGACTCAACTTCGGCCAAGGAGTTGGAAAGGGGGCTACCTACAGATAGTCGGCTCTGATACCAACTTGTGACGCCCTCGATTCAATCGTACACTAATCATACATGCAAATGTGTACGATCGAGATCAAGGACTAACGGGAAGATATCACAACACAACTCTAGACACAAATTAAAATAATACAAGCTTTATATTACAAGCCAGGGGCCTCGAGGGCTCGAATACATAAGCTCGAAAACACAAGAGTCAGCGGAAGCAACAATATCTGAGTACAGACACGAGTTAGACAAGTTTGCCTTAAGAAGGCTAGCACAAAAGCAACAACGATCGAAAAGGCAAGGCCTCCTGCCTGGGAGCCTCCTAACTACTCCTGGTCGTCGGCGGTCTCCACATAGTAGTAGGCATCGACGATGGCATCTGGCTCCTGGGCTCCGACATCTGGTTGTATCATCCGGAAAGAAGAAGAAAGGGGGAAAAGGGGGAGCAAAGCAACCGTGAGTACTCATCCAAAGTACTCGCAAGCAAGGATCTACACTACATATGCATCGGTGTCAATGAAAAGGGTTGTATATGTGGACTGAACTGCAGAATGCCAGAAGAGAAGGGGAAAGCCTAGCCTATCGAAGATTAGCATCTTCTGGAAACCACCATCTTGCAGCAACAGGAGAGAGTAGAGTAGCATAAAGTAAAGTAGTAGAAGTGTTATCAACCTCGGCCAGAGATCCTTTCTCGACTCCCTGCGAGAAAGCAATCCCAGAGCCATACTATCCAATTCTCATCATAATCCAATTCTGATCACAAGTATCCAGTTCTAGTTGTATCGATCGAGATACAACTCCAAGTGTCCGTTATCGTAGGACAGGCTATCGATAGATGTTTTCTTCCCTGCAGGGGTGCACCAACTTACCCACCACGCTCGATTAACTCCGGCCGGACACACTTTCCTGGGTCATGCCCGGATTATCTTGTTAAGCTCTGCAGAGATGGTGAGCATGAAGAAAGGACACTACCATCAAAGAAAGACAGCTCTCAAATGGATTTGCTGGTCTATGATGACCAAGTAGAAGCATCCGTTCCACATAGGTGATTTTTATAGAAGCATAGGCGCAAGCTCTTCTCAAAAGAATTTCGTTTAAAGGATTCAGTCGTAATACGCCGCAACCCGACCTAGACTTAATAGAGAGGTCAGCACGCCGGACTAAACCTATGCCCCCAGGGGTCATGGGCCATCGCCCCGGGAACTCCTGCACGTTGCGAACGCGGCCGGTGAGCAGACCTAGCTACCTCCTTTAAAAAGGCAGGTGCTTACCAGTCCAACCCGGCGCGCGCCGCTCAGTCGCTGACGTCTATTAAGCTTCGGTTGATGCATACGACGCAGAACGCCCATACTATGCCCACGTGATGGTTAGTGCTTTCAGGCCAGAGGCCCCTCGGATCAAATATCCAAATCGTAGTGGATTAGGAGCACGCGGTAACAAGCGGAGACTCACGAAAGATGTGACCCCGTTGGCCCGTCTCGAGGACTTGCGGCAAGGGCTAGGAATGCCCGGCCACGCCCCGTCTCCACATCACTCGCGGGTACCCCTCAGGGTCGACCCGCCCTTCCAAGTAACAGTTGTAAAGCCCAGGTATCCGTATGTCCAAACATCAAGGGGAAAACCCGAGGAATCACCCCCAGTGAATTCCACTCGATGTAATCATCAAGGTGAATGTAAGAGGAACCACCCCCGAGGTTCACACTTGAGGGGTTGCACGACAGAGTCGTATCAGAAGTGGTTAAGGCAGAATCACCCTCGATGACCACGACCGAATAGCTACACTACAGGGTTAACGTCAGAAGTGTTGTAGAGGTCTCACCCTCGGCACTCGATAGTAACCCAGTAGTGTCGAGCAACTAAGGGGAAAGTGATGTGCGGTGTCGGGGCCTGGTCTTCGATCCCGTTGACCAGGTCTTCAATGATGAAGCAGGGGGAACAAGGACAAGGTGGGGGTCACTGATGGATCACTAACCAAGCTATACTAAGCAATTTAGGATAAGCAGGTAGGTAACAATGAACAGGTTACAAAAGCTGGCTATGCATCAGAATAGGAGCAAACAATAACAGTAGCAAAATCTAATGCAAGCATGAGAGAATGGAATGGGTGATATCAGGATGATCAAAGGGGGGGCTTGCCTGGTTGCTCTGGCAAGGAGGGGTCGTCGTCGACGTAGTCGATCACAGGGGCAGCATCGGTCTCGGGGTCTACCGGAGAGAAGACGGGGAAGAAACAGTAAATATAAAGCAAACATAACATCACAAAGCATAACATGGCAATATGCTGTGCCAGGTGTGACCTAACGTATGGCTACATGATATAGGTGAAGGGGGAATTCGACCGGGAATGTATTCCCGGTTCCGGACCTGTGTCAGACAGATGACCGCAGGGGGAATGTTCCATGTTCAGATAGTTAGAGGCATATGACAGGTATGTGGTTAGCGTATTCGGTTTGTCTCGTCGTTCTGAGCAAGTTTCATGTATAATGTTTTTTATCCGAGCTACGGTTTATTTTCCATGAATTTCTAAAGATTTAAACATTTTTTGGAATTAATTAAATTGACAGAAAAGAAATACAATGTCAGGATGACATCATTGTGACGTCAGCAGTCAATAGGACGGCTGACCAGGCCAAACTGACCAGTGGGTCCCACGTGTCATAGAGAGTGGACTAAGAGAAGTTTAAGTTTAACTAAACTGAGGCTAATTAGAAGCTAGGCCCCACATGTCAGTGACTCATGAGGTTTTAACTAATTAAGTTTATTTTTAAAAACGTTTGACTAACCTAAATAGGTGGTGGGGCCTATATGTTAGTGGCTGGGCAATAGTACCCCGCATTGACCGTGGTCAACGCGGTCAAACAGAGGCGCAGGGGCCCACTGTCAGCAGCACTGGGCGGGCCCCACGCCACGCCAGGCCAGGGCCGGCGCCGGAGGAGCTCCGATGAGCGCGTCCGCGGCGGTTTCTCGCCGGAGTTCGTCGGGAGTTTCTCTATAGCAGGTCAAAACACGCGTCGTGAATTGTGTTCGAACGGGTGGCGAACACCGCGTCCAACACGGGTGGTGACGCGAGCAGGGATGGCCGGAGTCCTCGCCGGCGACATGGACGACGGAGACCCGAGGCACGACGAGCTTGCAATCAGCGCAACGACGAGCAAAACGAGCGGTGCTGAGCACGTACGACGTCTACGCGTGCGGGCGAGCGTGATGGACATGCTTGCGTGGGCGTTCGGTCACCGGAACATGGCCGGCGACGAGCTCGGCGGAGGCGAGCTCGGACATGCGGGGAACGGCACCTACGGGCACGACAACGGCGAGGAGACGGAGGGGAGAGAGGCGAGAAGACGGAGGGGAGAGAGGCGAGGCTCACCGGGCGGCTACGCAAAGCCCCTGGAAGGTTACTAGCAGCAGCAGGCGTCGCCGGAGTCGAAGGGGATCGCCGGAGTAGAGGCGGAAGGAGGGCGGCTCGATCCGCTGCCTGCGGTGCTCCCCGGCTTGCGCTCGTGGACGGGGACAAGGAAGTCGACAACGGCGGAGTTGCTGGACAGGTCGGCGAGGCGAGGCGAGGTCAGTAGCCGCGGCTGCGACGGCGAGCGGCGGCGGAGGCGCTCGGGATGATGGGGGAGTGAGGAGCGGCGCGAAGGAGAGGGGAACTGGGGGCGTTAGGGTTAGGGTTCAGGTCGGGGCGACCTAGTAGGCGACGGGGGAGCGGCGGATGGCCACCGCGTGGCCATCCTTTGCCGCGGGCGGTCGAACGGCGGCCACCACGCCTCAGGTGAACAGAGGTAAGGGGTGACCCCTTATGTGGGCTGGGTTGTGCACTAGGCCTGTGCACTGTGCACTTAGGACCAGGGCATAGTGGGTTTTCTTTTACTTCCCTTTTATTTTGATCTTTCTATTATTTCTTTTCTGTTTTCATTTAACAGTAGCCTTTTGCATTTTCTTTTGCAATATTTTCCTTTTGCAAAAATGTGCCACTGGTGAAAACAGATACTAGTGGAAGTGGTGCACTGCCACCATAAGGTTGGGATTTATTTGAATCCATTTGGAATTTTCCTAATTGGAAAGGCATTTTAAAATGCTGTTTTGCACTGTAACAGTTGCTTCTGTCCATCTTAGCATTATGGTGAAGTTGTTTTCCCTTAACAATAAATTGTTTTGGAACACTTGTTAAATGATGAACATTTTTCCAGCAAGTTTGTGCAACTTGAAAATTTTCACTTTGAATTTGAATTGGATTAAGAGAAGGAATTTGAAATGAGATACTAATCCAATATGATTAATCTTTGTAAATCAAGATGACTTCGCATTGATCATAAGGGATTACTGTAGTGTGATGCTGGGGACGTTACACCGAGGTTGATAACACTTCTACTACTTTACTTTACGCTACTCTACTCCCTCCTGTTGCTGCAAGATGGTGGTTTCCAGATGATGTTAGTATTTGATAGGACTAGGCTCTCCCCTCTATTCTGGCATTTCTGCAGCCCAGTCCACATATACAGCCTTCCTTTGATAATGTTGCATATGTAGTGTAGATCCTTGCTTGCGAGTACTTTGGATGAGTACTCACGGTTGCTTTGCTCCCCCTTTTCCCCTTTCTTCTTCTTTCCGGTTGATGCAACCAGATGTCTCAAGCCCAGGAGCCACATGCCACCGTCGATGCACTACTAGGAAAAGGCCTGCTAGTGGCGCACCTGTTTTGGCTACTAATGGCGCAGTACAGGTGCGCCACTAGCATCACGCCATTAGAATTTTTTACTAATGGCGCACCACAGGTGCGCCATTAGTATATCCCACGGCGCGCCATTACTATCTGACTTAGTAATGGCGCACCACATAGAAGTGCGCCATTACTAACAATTTTTTTTCAAAAAAATTTCAGAATTTTTTTTCAAATTTGCTTTTAAAAAAAATTCATCAATTATTTTTTTCTTTTTTTCTTAATCTCAGGTCACTATGGCTTAATCTCAAGCCAATATGCTTAATCTCAAGTCAAATCGCACTCCGTGGTCAAACTTCTCAGAAGGTCACCCATCCTCACACTACTCCAGCCCGAGCACGCTTAACTTCACAGTTCTATCCAACCCCAGCACCAACTCACTTCACACGCACTTGTTGATATATCTATCATATCAATCCTATTAAACCATGTTGATGTCTAGGACTTTGTTCATGTTCATGAGTGTGATGAAATTTTGAAAAAATATTTCAAACTTCCCGGTCATATTACGTATCATATTTTGAAAAAAAATTCCAATAAAAAAAGTTTTTTGAAACCAATTTTTTTTTCTGTTACTAGTGGTGCACCTAGCAAATGGTGCGCCACTAGTAAGTTTGATTTTTTTTCATTTCCCCCCCTCTAGATCTTAAAAGCCCCGTATCTTTCGTTCTGTTAGGTTTTTGGGGATTTTGAAGATGTTGAACGGGGTTCCCGCAGTTCAAATCATATGTAACTTTTCGAGTAGATGATTTTTCATATAAAAAACTTTTTAATCCGAGTTCGTATGCAAAAGTTATGCCCATTCTACAAATTCCAGAGAGATTTTGCAAATAAAGTCGAAATTCATATTTGTAAATTTTCCCAACAACTAGACCACATATCACATGGGAAACTTAATTTTTTTTGACATTTCCATCATTTTCTTTTATTGTTTCTAAAACTGAAAAGGCGGTCCATCGGGGGGGGGGGGTGCATTCCGTGGAATTTTTGTGCAAAGTTAGTAATGGCGCACCGTGGGTGTGGTGCGCCATTACTAGTTGTAATGGCGCACCAGACCCACGGTGCGCCATTACTAACTTTGAAAAAAAATCTTAGTAGTGGCGCACCGAGGGTCTGGTCCGCCATTACTAGTTAAAACTAGTAATGGCGCACTGTCCCCTCGGTGCGCCATTACTAGTTTTGAAAAAAAAATAAAAAAAATTGTTAGTAGTGGCGCACCGAGGGTGTGGTGCGCCATTACTAGTTAAAACTAGTAATTGTGTAACTATCCCCTCGTGCGCCATTACTAGTTTTGAAAAAAAATTGTTAGTAGTGGCGCACCGTGGATGTGGTGCGCCATTAGTATTTGGACACTAATGGCGTACCAACACATGGTGTGCCATTAGTATATAGTAGTGGCGCAGCACATGTGTGGTGCGCCATTAGTGTCCATATTATCTATAGCCCTTTTCCTAGTAGTGATGCCTACTACTACGTGGAGACCGCCGACGACCAGGAGTAGTTAGGAGGCTCCCAGGAAGGAGGCCTTGCCTTTTCGATCGATGTTGCCTTTGTGCTAGCCTTCTTAAGGCAGACTTGTCTAACTGATGTCTGTACTCAGATATTGTTGCTTCCGCTGACTCTTGTGTATTCGAGCTTATGTATTCGAGCCCTCGAGGCCCCTGGCTTGTAATATAAAGCTTGTATTATTTTAATTTGTGTCTAGAGTTGTGTTGTGATATCTTCCCGTGAGTCCTTGATCTTGATCGTACACATTTGCGTGTATGATTAGTGTATGATTGAATCGAGGGCGTCACACACCGCATATGCTAATGATCCGTATCCCTAAGGCACATCGGATTCAACACAAACTCTCTAGGTTTACCAAAACTATCCCCTTTTCCATACGGCTCCCATTCCACCTGCAACATAGCATAGAATGCAAAATTGATTTCGAGTTACGATAAAAGCTTGAGAATCACTTATGCAATGTCGAGTCACCTGCTTAGCCGTAATCGTATCCATCTCGCTCGTGCACAACTTGTCACTACTAGGGAAAAGCCTAGCAGCAGCGCGGGTTTTGGGTGTATCAGTAGCGCAGGTGCCCGCGCTACTGATATGGCGCCACAACTAACTTGTAGCAGTAGCGCGTGTTGACACACGCTACTGCTATACATGGTTAGCTGTAGCATGCGTTGTAGACAACGCTACTGCTGATTATCTGTAGCGGGTCTTATACCCCGCGCTACTGCTATTACTTTCAAAAACAAAACAAAAATCTCGATCCCGTGCGTGTTGTCAATGGCAGCAGTGGTTCGATCTAGTGACGGTTGGGGTCACCGGAGGCATGAACGTGGACAACACTCTCCCCTCTCGTTGCTATGCATCACCATGATCCTGTGTGTGTAGGATTTTTTTTGAAATTACTACGTTCCCCAACAGTAACATCCCAAAATTCTAAATTTTGGAATGTTATATATAAATAACTTTGATTGTTTGTTTGATTGTGAGTGATTGATTGTGTGAAATTGAGTGAAATTTGAAACCTTTTTGAAAGTTGAATGAGAGGGAATGAAATGACTTTCCCAAACTTTCACTTTGCATTCTAATTTCCATGAATTCAAATTCTTTTCAAATGCAAAACCCTAGAGTGAAGATGACATGACTTTTTCCATTTAAAATGAAAAGGGTTTTTGAAAATATTTGAAGTTTCATTTGCAAATGATTCAAATCAGAAACTTTATGCAGCTCAATGAGTTTCATGAGAAAAGATAAGATGACTTCTTCAAAACTTGCAGAAAGAGAGTTGGAAGTTTCAAAGAATAATTTTGGAGTTATTTGAATTTTTAGTCAAATTATTTTTCTCCAAAAAAATAAATAATTGTTAATAAGGATAAAATGATTCCCTACAATGGAAAAATGGAGAATAATGAATTTGAAATCATTTTGGTATTTTAAAATAATTTTATTTGCATTTTTAGTGCAATAGTAGCACTGTTTGCTTTAAGTAAATTTATGTGGAATTTATTTGCCGCTAAAAATATGTTCATGTTTTAGAAAATATTTTTCTGAAATTTTTGATATATAATATGCCAATATATTGTTTTAAATATATTCTGTTTTCTTTGTTTTTTCCTCGCTGTTTTATAAAAAAATCCGCCAGGCCAGGCCAGGCGCACCGCCGGCCCAGCCCAGCGCTAGCACGTGGGCTAGCACACCCACGAGCGCTCGATTGGGAGCAACCCCAGGAGCCGCCATCACCCCTCTCTCTTGTGCGTCTCTCTCTCCCTCCCCCTGGCGCTGGACGCGACCACCATCTTCTTCCTCCCCACGTGAGGAAACACCTAGCTCGCGCAAGACACGACGCCGAACCCGTGATTCGTTGGGATCGTGTCCCCGATTTGCCCCCTTCCGCACGCCCATGTCCTATAAATACCCGAGATCATCCTCGTCCGACCCCCTAAAAACCCCACACCAAAACCACATCTACCTCACGCGTTCTTCGCTTGGATCTCGTCGGAGCCGAGACGGTTCACCGTAGATCCCGACGCCGGTGAGCAACCCCGAACCACCAAACCTTCTCTAACGTACTTCTCTCATCGTTGCGCATCTCTTTCACATCGTCTCGATCTACAGGAAGCACAGTCGACTCGCCCTGGACCCCGCTCGACATTGCCGGAGCATGAAGTTCATCTCGATGCCCCGCTCACCTCCGTCATCCCTGACCTCCACCTTCAACTGAAAATCGGACCCCCTCGGAGTTCTCTATCCACTGGACATCGCCGTCTCCGCCGCCGGTCACTGGAGCCATCGCCCCCGACGACATCCACTTCCCTGCCTACACGAGCTCCTCTCTGTAAGCAACGAGCGCCTCCTTCCGTTTGTTTCTTTTTTTAAACGTTAAGTGCAAATAATATTAGATTGGTTTAGTAGATAGGTTTCCTTATAGATCTCTTCCTCGGTTTAGATCGAACCGGCTTCCCGGTCTTCTGTTAAATAAACGAACGCGTACGTGTTGTTAAGTTTCGCCCGAGCGTTTGGTAGCTACAGATACATAGAGACTTGACCGTTTGATGTCGGGTCGCTACAGATATGGTATCAGAGCACATGTTGACTGTAGGATGTGACCCTAGAAACTGGAAAGCCCCTAGGACAGGATAGATGTAAAACATTATTTTCAATTTCTGATTTTGTCAATTGGTCCCTCTTATCTCAAATAGTTAGAATATACCCCTTCCCCTTTTGACCACACGGAAGATCAATTGAAACCACTCCAAGAAGGACAAGATATCGGACAACAGATGCCCACTTTAGAGTAAAGAGGATTTCACCATGCATTAGAAGAATTGAAGCTACACCAATTGAAGACTCCGAAGACTTGAAGAATTTGAAGTTTCTGAAGAATTATTTGACCTTTAGAAGACCAAACCCCTGTTATGTACTTGTTTTAGATGCGACGATTTGTGAGCTATCATTTGTTTGATGTTTTTCCGACAGCCACAAAATAAAACTCGTTTCTTCAAAACTATTGTTTGTATTGTGTGTATCTCCCTCCATTCTTCTGTAGTATCTCATCCCAAACCTTTGGACCCCATAGATGGTGAATGAAGAAGGACTAGTATTCTCTGGACCGATGACTCAACGGGAGGTAGAACTATGGATTCAGAATATGGAGGATCACTTCAGGAACAACTTGATTGGAAGCAAGCATGAGGTTCAATACGCTCTTCGGTACTTTACAGAAAGTGCTGCAACCTGGTGCAAAATGCATCAAGCCATACAAGGATGCAACGGAGCAAGAACTTGGGAGGAATTCAAGAAGACTCTATTAAGATCCCGTCTCATCCGGAAGCACTGGGATAACCCCATGAAGAAACCTTGTGCCTGCAAGATTTGCGGAGAAATAGGACACACCAATGAAGAACACAAGGATGAATGCCCTCATTGTGACGGAAATCACCCAGCTGAAGAATGCCCAACTGGGCAGGTTACTTGTTTCCTGTGTAAAGGAACTACGCACTACCCTGCTCAATGTCAGATTTACCCCAAGGTACAATAAATTACCAAGCAGCGTAAGGAAGCCATGAAAGAAGCCCTCAGGGAAAGTTTAGAAGAACCCGTGATGGAGGAAGTTATTGAAGACCCTGATGGTGAAGGCCTAAACAGATTTTTCGCCCAAGCCTGCTACTCATGTGGAGAAGAAGGACATTTTTCAGAGTATTGCATGAAGGAAAGCCAAGAGTATCTCAGAGACTTCCCGACAGCAGAAGTGAAGTTTGACCCTCAGCAAATAGAAGCTCTGATCATTACGGAGAAATCCAGGAAGAGAAAACGAAGGCATCCTCAGAACAACCCAATTTCTGCAGAGAAGGACCTGAGTCATATCACTTGTTACAGATGCAAGGATTTAGGTCATTATGCTAGCAAATGCCAGCAAGGAAGCCAACAACCCAAGGAGCCAAGATAACCACCAGGAAGCCCCTGGATTTGTCTGAAGTCTTTTGTTTACGCCGCAAAGGAGTAGGACATTTTCCCAAAGAATGTTCAGACCGAGGAAAGCTTGAGCAGAGTAGTTGAGATCCTGATATTGGAATAAAGCATATAATGAATGTGGAATACACTTTTATTTTTGGGGGTGTTGAGTTGAGTTATGAAATGGAAATTTGTAATAGCTCATGAAGCAATAAAAGTTGATGTGGTTTGAATCTCATGTGAAATGTTATGAGTGGTTGTTGATTGTGAGTGCCTCTCTCATTATCTCACCCAGACTTAAACCTTGAACCCATGGACAAGCTGATCCCAAACCTTTCCCAAACAAAAAAAATCACATTTCACCCAAGGAAATACATACATTACCCTGAGTACCCCTTATATATTATACCTGCAGATGACAAGCCTTTACGAGTCTTTTCTCATGGGCCCGGAAATGATCATGACCCTGACTAGTGATCAGGAGTACCCAAAGATCCGACATGATGAAGCATATTCATCTTGAAGGAGATGCAGTCTACAAGGGTTATCCTTTCATGGAGAATGGAGTTGAGCTTTGGTACGTGGAGTTACACCTCCACCGTGTGAAGGGAGTTTGCCCAAAGACTATGGGTCAATACTTTTTCATTTCTCAAGTACCACGAGCAACATTCTTCGACTCTGTTCGTGAAGCTGCGTTAGAAGCCACACGTCAGATTGGAGAAATACTTGAAGCAAGACTCCGTCACACTCAGGAATACCTGAGAGAGGTACATGCAGAGATGATGGAGATGAAGCTGATGGCCACCATGATGAAGCAGAAGATCGATGATTTCAAGGATCACCTCGAACAATTCCAGTGGGATTGAAGCATCTTGAAGTAGGGCAAATGAATAAAGATGGAAGTAATGCTTGACCATACCAAACGGTGGATGGCAACATTTGTAATAAAGTACTTTTGGAATTTGAATTTTGAGCAGTGATTAAGGATGTAATACAGGATTTGACATGAAGAGAGTATGAATTATGGATGCACCAGTACAATTTATTTTTGTGGTAATACCCTGTGAGGACACCTGACCAATGGAAAGGAAAATGTATTCCATAGAGTGGAGTTTGGACAAAATGAGTTGGAGTTTTTTTTGTTATGATGGTTACCCCAAGAGTATGGAGGAATGAAGTACTATTGGATTTAAAGGAGATGTAATTTTGGAATATGGAACAATAGTAACTCCAAGGATGAGTTAAATATATACAAGTATTGAAGTGGGCCATAACCCACAGGACCCAGGATTTAAAAGGAACAAGCACAACCTTGTTGTAGGAAGAAATTATGGAAGAAGTTGTGATTTCACCAGCGGACGTTCCATAGGAGGTTACGTAAACCCGAGAGTTGTGAAGAAACGATAGAGGTTTTGTTTGGCTTGCAGGACATACGGATTTACCCGAACGCAGATCGTGGAGAAGAGAAGTTCTGCAATGCTTGTGATTATGCCCAAGTGTTAGAATACGTGATTCGGTGTCTGCATATGTAGTAATGGTTCAAGTACAGGATGGATTGGCCCCCATACCAGAGACTCCTATCATGAACTATCATATGTTGATGGAGAATCAGAGAGCCATGAAAACCTTAAAAGAGTGTCGAAACGATAAGCCAAAAACCTTAGAATGGTAGGGTGATGGAATCCTTTACAGGCAACCATTGCCAATCGTATGATATACGGTGAGATTCAACCCAGACCAATTTCCTACAGGAGCCAGAAATTGTTGACCACCATGAGAATCTCGATAGTTGTTTAGTATTGGCGCCAGACCCGTCAACTGAGAAGACCCTGTCTCGGAAGAACCTTAATTACCATCAAGGACTCATGATTTTGAGAAAAGAGGTTATGCCCTTACCGGGAGAGCACCAGGGAAAGAGTTACCCTGGAGAATATGAGAAGACCAACATTGTCAACCCAAAGGAATGGAGTACATGAGTTTTGTCAGAGCTATAACCCTGATTTTAAGTAGCACACTAGGCCATTCCGATCAAAGGATTTGCTGGAAGACCCCCAAACCCTAACCCTTTTCTTGCTAGCCTCTTCGAATCTCGAGGACGAGATTCATTTTCAGTGTGGTAGGTTTGTAACTGAAGGAAATATGCCCTAGAGGCAATAATAAAGTTATTATTTATTTCCTTATATCATGATAAATGTTTATTATTCATTCTAGAATTGTATTAACCGGAAACATAATACTTGTGTGAATACATAGACAAACAGAGTGTCACTAGTATGCCCCTACTTGCTTGCTCGTTGATCAAAGATGGTTATGTTTCCTAGCCATAGCCATGAGTTGTCATTTTATTAACGGGATCACATCATTAGGAGAATGGTGTGATTGACTTGACCTATTCCGTTAGCTTAGCACTTGATCGTTTAGTATTCTGCTATTGCTTTCTTCATGACTTATACATGTTCCTATGACTATGAGATTATGGAACTCCCGTTGACCGGAGGAACACTTTGTGTGCTACCAAATGTCACAACGTAACTGGGTGATTATAAAGGTGCTCTACAGGTGTCTCCAAAGGTACTTGTTGGGTTGACGTATTTCGAGATTAGGATTTTTCACTCCGATTGTCGGAGAGGTATCTCTGGGCCCACTCGGTAATGCACATCACTATAAGCCTTGCAAGCATTGTAACTAATGAGTTAGTTGCAAGACGATGCATTACGGAACGAGTAAAGATACTTGTCGGTAACGAGATTGAACTATTGAGATACCGACGATCGAATCTCGGGCAAGTAACATACCGATGACAAAGGGAACAACGTATGTTGTTATGCGGTTTTGACGGATAAAGATCTTTGTAGAATATGTGGGAACCAATATGAGCATCCAGGTTCCGCAATTGGTTATTGACCGGAGACGTGTCTTGGTCATGTCTACATAGTTCTCGAACCCGTAGGGTCCGCACGCTTAAAGTTAGATGACGATCGGTATTATGAGTTTTGTGTTTTGATGTACCGATGGTAGTTCGGAGTCATGGATATGATCACGGACATGACGAGGAGTCTCGAAATGGTCGAGACATAAAGATTGATATATTGGAAGCCTATATTTGGATATCGGAAGTGTTCCGGGTGAAATCGGGATTTTACCGGAGTACTGGGGGTTACCGGAACCCCCCCGGGAAGTAATGGGCCTATTGGGCCTTAGTGGAGAAGAGAGAGGGCAGCCAGGAGATGGCGCGCGACCCCCCTTGCCCCAGTCCAAATTGGACAAGGGCAGGGGGCGGCGGCCCCCCTCTCCTTTATTCTCTCCACATCCTCCTTCCCCTTCTCCTACTCCTACTAGGAAAGGAGGAGTCCTACTCCCGGTGGGAGTAGGACTCCCCCCTTGGTGCGCCCTCCCTGGCCAGACGCCTCTCCCCCCTTGCTCCTTTATATACGGGGGCAGGGGGGCACCTCTAGACACAACAATTGATCTCTTAGCCGTGTGCGGTGCCCCCCTCCACCATATTCCACCTCGATCATATCGTAGCTGTGCTTAGGCGAAGCCCTACGTGGGTAGCATCATCATCACCGTCACCACGCTGTCGTGCTGACGGAACTCTCCCATGAAGCTCTGCTGGATCAGAGTTCGCGGGACGTCATCGAGCTGAACGTGTGCTGAACTCGGAGGTGCCGTACGTTCGGTACTTGGATCGGTCGGATCGTGAAGACGTACGACTACATCAACCGCATTGTGCTAACGCTTCCGCTTTCGGTCTACGAGGGTACGTGGACAACACTCTCCCCTCTGGTTGCTATGCATCACCATGATCATGTGTGTGCGTAGGAATTTTCTTGAAATTACTACGTTCCCCAACAGTAACATCCCAAAATTCTAAATTTTGGTATGTTATATTAAATAAATAACTTTGATTGTTTGTTTGATTGTGAGTGATTGATTGTGTGAAATTGAGTGAAATTCGAAACCTTTTTGAAAGTTGAATGAGAGGGAATGAAATGACTTTCCCAAACTTTCACTTTGCATTATGATTTCCATGAATTCAAATTCTTTTCAAATGCAAAACCCTAGAGTGAAGATGACATGACTTCTTCCATTTAAAATGAAAAGGTTTTTTTGAAAATATTTGAAGTTTCATTTGCAAATGATTCAAATCAGAAACTTTATGCAGCTCAATGAGTTTCATTAGAAAAGATAAGATGACTTCTTCAAAACTTGCAGAAAGAGAGTTGGAAGTTTCAAAGAATCATTTTGGAGTTATTTGAATTTTTAGTCAAATTATTTTTCTCCAAATAAATAAATAAATGGAAATAATGATAAAATGATTCCCTACAATAAAAAAATAGAGAAAAATGGATTTGAAATCATTTTGGTATTTTAAAATAATTTTATTTGCATTTTTAGTGCAATAGTAGCACTATTTGCTTTATGTAATTTTTTGTGGAATTTATTTGCCGCTGAAAATATGTTCATGTTTTAGAAAATATTTTTCTGAAAATTTTGATATATAATATGCCTATATATTGTTTTAAATATATTCTGTTTTCTTTGTTTTTTCCTCGCTGTTTTATAAAAAAATCCGCCAGGCCAGGCCAGGCGCACCGCCGGCCCAGCCCAGCGCTAGCACTAGGGCTAGCACACCCACGAGCGCTCGATCGGGAGGAACCCCAGGAGCCGCCGCCACCCCTCTCTCTTGTGCGTCTCTCTCCCTCCCCCTGGCGCTGGACCCCACCACCATCTTCTTCCTCCCCACGCCAGGAAACACCTAGCTCGCGCACGACACGACGCCGAACCCAGGATTCGTTGGGATCGCGTCCCCGATTCGCCCCCTTCCGCACGCCGATGTCCTATAAATACCCGAGATCATCCTCGTCTAACCCCCTAAAAACCCCACGCCAAAACCACCTCAACCTCACGCGTTCTTTGTTTGGATCTCGCCGGAGCCGAGATGGTTCACCGTAGATCCCGACGCCGGTGAGCAACTCCGAACCACCAAACCTTCTCTAACGTACTTCTCTCATCGTTGCGCATCTCTTTGACATCGTCTTGATCTCCAGGAAGCACAAGAGACTCGCCCTGGACCTCGCTCATCATTGACGGAGCACGAAGTTCATCTCGATGCCCCTCTCACCTCCGTCATCCCCGACCTCCACCTTCAACTGAAAATCGGACCCCCTCGGAGTTCTCTATCCGCTGGACATCGCCGTCTCCGCCGCCGGTCACTGGAGCCGTCGCCCCCGACGACATCCACTGCCCTACCTACACGAGCTCCTCTCTGTAAGCAACGAGCGCCTCCTTCTGTTTGTTTCTCTTTTTTGGAACGTTAAGTGCAAATAATATTAGATTGGTTTAGTAGATCGGTTTTCGTTATAGATCGGTTCCTTGGTTTATATCGAACCGGCTCCCCGGTCTTCTGTTAAATAAACGCACGTGTACGTATTGTTAAGTTTCGCCAGAGCGTTTGGTAGCTACAGATACACAGAGACTTGACCGTTTGAGGTCGGGCCGCTACAAATCCAGGTGAAAGGAGCACCGGTTGCGACTCTTTCCTTCTTCTTGTCTTCTGCTTCTGGTTCCCGAGCCTCCGGAGGAACCATATCGATAAGGGCATGCATCTGCTCGCACCACCCATCAGAATCGGTGCTCATACAAAGAGGATTCCCCTCGATAGGAAGACCGGCGATCATAGCAATATCCTGGAGCCTCACGGTCATCTCCCCAGTCCGAAGATGGAAACTGTGTGTTTCCGGTCTCCAACGATCAACAAGCGCGGTGATTGCTACAGCATTGAGGGGTGGCGTCGACCGGCTGACCAACTTAATGAAAGGGAGGAGTCCCGTCTCCCTTACGTATGGTGTGTACCGCTCATCATAGCGCATCCCCCCAAGGGTGACCCCGTGAGACCGAATCTTCAGAGGTGCAAGCTCCTACAAACAAGCAAATCGGAATATTACATATGGACATGTGTGTTTGAAATAAGCACAAAATTCAAAATACCAACAACTTTGCTTATTACCCGCTGCTCCACCGACATAAATTACGGCCGGTGTCGAGTGTCCCAGCGATCATCTAGAAGCCAAACCATCCTACAAAATTTCAAACAATAAACATACGTTAGCTTACTCCATATGCTTTATTTAATATGCGAGCATTATTTCATAATTATTCAACAATCGGTAAACACTAAAAGGAATGTTGAATACTAATCTAAGATATACAATGAAAGGACATCAACAATCATCACAAATACCGATCATAAATACTAGGGTCCAACAATGATTACAAATCATCTACTAATACTAATCACACAAATCTATATCAATATTACAAATCTACACAAGGGTACCACCAAAACTTGAACAATCTAGGTTCCACAATGACTAAAAATCCAAAATCACACCACACTATTTCAATTTATCATATAAAAATCAAATCCAAGCAAATCAAGGGTTCCACCAAAACTTGGCTAAATGAGACAAATGTGAACGAATTTACGGAGGAAAAGAAAGGGATCGGAGGAGAGTACCTTGTAGGATGAAATGGTAAAGAATTCCACGGACCAAATCGTCAGATGTGAAGATTTTTGGAGAGGGGATTGAGAGGGGGAGATGAGCCAGCCGCCGCCGGGGGATGCTTCTGTAACTGCTGCTGAAAAATGGGGTGGGTGGGGGAGGGCTAGCGCGCGGCGGCTGCATCTAAGTCAATGTGCAATGCCTACGGGCTAGGCGTTGCACATTACATGTGTGGTGCCTAGCTCTGAGGCGTTGCACAGCTGGATGCGGGCCCCAGGGCTCCCACGCTGGACAGAAGTGCAACGCCTGTGTGCTAGGCGCTGCACCGTAGGGTGTGGCGCCTTCGTGTCAGGCGCCACTCAAAAAGGTCACCTGAGTGAATTTTTTTAGGAGCAGTTCATTTTGTGAAATGATTTCATCCTCAGGTTAATACTGTCAAATTTGCCCGCTTCAACGCCTGTGGATAAAACGAAATCTAACAGAGCAGTTGGTAGGACTGCGTCCAGGTTTTTTTCGTCCCATCACTTTCGTCCGGTTTTTGACTGGTTTTCGTTCCCTCCCCCCTTTCTACGGATTTATTTTCCTCTCCATTCTTTCCTTGTAAACCAACATTTTTCTAAGGTACAAAAGATCACATGTCTAACTTTCCTAACTTACCTAAATCAACCGATTTCTCCCATCAATGCAATTTGCTTTAGGAAATAAATTAACAAATTTTTAGAAAACAAATAACAGAATTTAAGGAAAAATCTGATGGGCTACTTAACCGATATATATCTTCACCTTCCTTCTCCAAATAAAATCAATCAACAGTTATGAAGAGAATCATGACTTACCTTTTCTTCTCCAATTCTTCCTGTCCAATCTCCGAGTTTTTATTGTCTTCTCTTCTACTTCCTGCCTTCTGCATGACGCAGGGGATGCGGGTGCACGCGGGAGCTGCCGCGCTGGGGACGTGGACGCACACGGCAGCGGCCGCCTGCTGCCAAGTTCCCGGCGGTCCGGCCACCACCGCATTATACGCATGGATTCCTTTGTCCCCAGAATCTCCGTCCATCGATCTCGCCGCTTTGCCCTCCCTCCACAACCAGAACCCAGAGCCGAGACTACCACCGAGCGACCACCAGCTCTCGCCGCAACATCGCCACACATCCTGCTGCACGGATGTGTCGGTCATCATCCAGCCATTAAGGCGTTGGAGTGGTTCAACGTTCATGTCATCATTGACTGTTCCATTGCCTTGTGCTGGTAGGTACAGTTTGCGCATTTTAATTCATGTACTGCTTTGCTTCTGTTGAAGGAAAAGGGGTGTGTGGTATAGGATGTTTGAATTCTAGAATTACACATCTAAAAATTGGTTGCCGATTCATGGGGTTTCGTGTCAAACTCCATCAGATTACAAGAACTTACATATAGATAGGAAGCAGCAAATTAACTCATACATGGTCTAAATTGTACCTGAGGATTTATTACAAATTCGTATTTGGTCTAACTTGTGTAAACGCAATTGAAGTGTATACAGATAGGAAGCAGCAATGGTCTAAAAAATAAGAGATAGGAAGCAGCAAAATAGCTAATATAAGGTACGAGACGGAGTACTTATGTTTGTTCAATGTTTACTTACTATACTTTCAGAACTGAGTAGAGTACCCATGGTCCTTCCGTGAGGGACTCGAAATTTGCAATCTCATGTGGTTTATATGATTTGTAGTTCGATAAGGACGTCAGCATATCCACCACCTATCTCGTTGTGTGGGTCACAACCGAGCACTATGAACTTGTACAACTTTGTTTAGACCAGTGCATATTACTTTTTATCTCTTGAGCACCGGGAATTTGAACACGATCTAACTGATATGTATTATTATTGTGTGTTCATGGAAGTATAGTTATACAGTTAATGATTGGTTCCCTTCTTTGTTGTCATCCCTTACCAGTGGTATTGCTCCTGGCATTCATATTGTTTTTAATTATATGTGCAGCCGGAAACATATCTGTTGATGCATGACCTTCTTCTGTCATGAAACAGCCTGGTTTAGGATCGAAAGTATGTCCAGAGGGGGTGATTAGACTACTTGACCAAACAAAAATCTAGCATTTTTCCCAATTTTAAGTCTTGGCAGATTTTAGCAACTTATCACAAGTCAAGCAATCAACCTACACATGCAATTCTAAGAGTTTGGAGGGAGCAAACGCAATGTAGACATGGAGATTTTTGGCGTGGTACCGATAGGTGGTGCTATCGTACATCCACGTTGATTGAGACTTCAACCAATGAAGGGTAACGGCTGTGCGAGTCCACGGAGGGCTCCACCCACGAAGGGTCCACAAAGAAGCAACCTTGTCTATCCCAGCATGGCCATCGCCCACGAAGGACTTGCCTCACTAGGGTAGATCTTCACGAAGTAGGCGATCTCCTTGCCCGTACAAACTCCTTGGTTCAACTCCACAATCTTGACGGAGGCTCCCAAGTGACACCTAACCAATCTAGGAGACACCACTCTCCAAAAGGTAATAGATGGTGTGTTGATGATGAACTCCTTGCTCTTGTGCTTCAAATGATAGTCCCCAACACTCAACTCTCTCTCACATATTTGGATTTGGTGGAAAGATGATTTGAGTGGAAAGCAACTTGGGGAAGGCTAGAGATCAAGATTCTTGTGGTTGGCTTGGAATATCTTGGTCTCAACACATGAGTAGGTGGTTCTCTCTCAGAAAATGAATAGTGGAAGTGTAGGCACGTTCTGATGGCTCTATCAATGAATGAAAAGTGGGTGGAGGGGTATATATAGGCTCCAATCAAAATCTAACCGTTACACACAATTTACCAAACTCGGTGGGACCGAATACTCAAACTCGGTCAGACCGATTTAGTTCAAAATGTGAATGTTAGGTTTTTCGGTGGGACCGACATGTCAACTCGGTGGGACCGGTTTCATGAGGGTTAGGGCATAACGTAATCTCGGTGAGACTGATCACATGAACTCGGTGAGACCGATTTCTGTAATAGGAAAACAGAGAGTTGGTCAGGCAAACTCGGTGGGACCGATTTGCTCATTTTGGTGAGACCGAAACGTTACGAAAAGGAAACAGAGAGTTTGCATTGCGAACTCGGTGGGACCGATCGCTCATCTCGGTTAGACCGAAATGTTGCGAAGGGAAATAGAGAGTTTGCAATCCCATCTCGGTGAGACTGAACTGATTTGGGTTTCTGGCTATGGCTATGTCAAATGAACTCAGTGGCGCCGAATAGATCAAATCGGTGGGGGCGAGTTTGACTTTTGGTTTAGGACATATGTGGATATGAGAAAGTGGTTGAGGGCTTTTGGAGCATATCACTAAGAATTTTGAGCAAGCAAGCCATTAAGCAACACCTCATCCCCTTTTAATAGTATTGGATTTTCCTATGGACTCAATGTCATCTTCGATCACTAGAATGAAAATGTAGAGTCTTGAGCTTGAGCCAATATGTGTCTTTAGCATTTTGAGGGGTCCACATTCCTGGTCCATGCCATGCCAATCATTGAACTTTCTGAAATGATCATCTTGAAAGAGTATTAGTTCGATGAGCTATATGTTGTTAGGAATTACCAAAACCACCCAGGGATAGTTGCACTTTCAATCTCCCCCTTTTTGGTAATTGATGACAATATATAGATCAAAGCTTCGACAAATGATAATAAGTATGAAAAACATCGTCGCTTTGAGAAGTATGTGATAAGCAAGAGCTCCTCGTAAATTTGTGCATTATTTAAAATTTGCTTTTGAATGCAAATTCACAATCGATTAGGATCATGGGTTACTCTTCCATGTCACATACATCTTGGTGGAGTGCTCAAAATGATAGAAGATAAAATATGCACTCATCATCAAGGCAAGGTGAATGATCATACATGAGAGATAAATAATGTCATCATTCAAGCACAAGCATTAAAGTATGATATGATCAAACACATGACCATACAAGTATCTCACACACACATAAAGTATCATTCAGGCAAGCAAACAAATAAGTATCAACCAAGTAGCAAAAGGGATAGCAAAAGGAAGCAAGCTCTCTCTCTCGAAGCCTATGATCTATACACTTTCTCCACCTTTGGCAACAAGTTACCAAAAAGCTCGAAAATGCATAATGCTATGTGTCTCTCTAGGCTTGATCTTTGGGAGGTGGCGTTGAGAGGACTCCAAGACCGAATGCATCTGTTGAAGTTGTTGGAGCTGGTGGAGTGGCAACAGGAGGAGCTACTGATGTTGTGGCTGCAGGTGCTGATGTAGTAGCTCTTGTGTCTGTTACATGCACTGCTGTAGATCTCAGTGCCCTAGGCACTCTCTGAAAGGCATCTGTGGTAGCTTTCCCTTTCTTCTCCCCAGCTTCTTCCTGGAGCTGCTCAACAGTTGTCTGCATCTCTGTCACCTTCAAGTCAAGATCATAGAATTTTGTTTCAATGATCCTCTCCAGGCTCTCTTGATTCTGAGTCAGGGTGGCCAGTCCTTTCTCAATCCTCAAAGTTGCTTGAATCAGATATCCAAGTTGGTCTTGTACTGACTTGAGGAAAATTTGTGAAGCCTCTTCAACACTTGGCATCTTGGCTGCCTTCTCAGCTTTTGCTTTCTCCCTCTTCTCTTGAGCCTCTACTGATGTGGGATCTTCTGCATCTATGACAACTGTATTGTCCTCAAAGTCAGGCATCAAGGGAAGATGTTCCTTGTCCAATAAGTATGTGCCTGTGCCCATCTTGGAGTTGATGAGCATTTGGATGTGCGGAGCATACCCACAAGATCTCTTCTGGTCTGCAGCTGTCCTCTTGATTGTCTCAACAATAAAACTCATTACTTTAAACTTCTGGGGCACATCAAATAACTGAAGCAAATTGATGGAATGGCCTCTAGTCATTCTGTGATCTCCTGGTTTGGGCAACAAGGTGTGCCTCAAGATGGTGTTGATGGTGGCCAGTCCAGACAATAGATAATATACAGAGCCTAGCTTGTGATTCTCCAAGGCTTTGTCAGGAATCTCCTTGTACATGTTGGCCATGGAGTTGTGATCTTTATTTTTCTTGGCATAGACATCTATGTCATCCTTATGCTCTTAAGGGGCCTTAATCATCTTGCCCCACTCAGCAACTGTTGATTGGTACCTTGTACCTTCAGACATTCATACAATCCTTCCATCTAGATAGGAATGAGCTGTAGAATAGAATTGCATAATGATCTCATCATTCCACTTGGCCAGTTTCCGAGCCACAAATTTGTCTACTCCACATAGTCTGAAGCTCTCATGCACTCCTGGAAAGTGGTCTTCATTGTTATCGATGTATTTCCAGTCAACCCACTTCATATCACAGACAATTGGCTTCTTATCTAGCAGAATAGTCTCATAGAAGTCCTGCTGCTCCTTGGTGTGAAACCTATAATCCACAGCAGTCCTTCTCCTCACAGCATATGGATCTGATTCTCTCCATAATCTGAGACCTGCATCTTTTCTGATTTTCATATTTTCTACCACTGGATGATTGTCATCATGGTCAGGGATCTTGGGCTTTAGCTTCCTAAGCACTTGGGCTTCAGCATCTTCTTCTTCTTCATTCTCAGGCACTGGGGCTTTGTTCTTCTCAGCAGCTGGTATGTTCCTGGTGCTCCTCTTTGGTGCAGTCTCGGGAGCTGGAGCAGAAGCTTTGGGGGCAGTCTTGGGCTTAGAAAGGGCAGCCCCAGACTTGATGGCATCCCCCATCAGCTTTTGAGCTTTAGGTGTTGGTGCAGCATCCTCTTCCTCTTCCTCTTCATCCTCAGCTGGGTCTTTCATCATAGAGGATCTTCCAATTACTCTGGCTATGGTCTTCTTGACCCTTTCCTTTCTCTTATTTCCTTCACCAGCCTCTTTTGGTTCAAGAGTGAACTCAATTGTTTCCTGTGTTGAGCCTCTGGCCTTTGACATGGGCACCCTCTTTGCAGGAGCCTTCTTGTTCAAACCAGGCTTTGTAGATGCACTTGTGCCAAATTCCTTCTTGACAACCTTTTTCTTGGAGCTGACCTCCTCCTCAGCAGCTACATAGTCTTCATCTTCAGAATTAGAATTTTTCTTCCTCCTTTGCCTAGTAGCAGCGTTAGTCAGGTTGCTAGGAGTACTTCTGCTTCCTTCATAATAACTACCAGAGGGCCTAGTGCCCTCACTCAGATTCACCTGCTCTTCAGACCTGTTCTGGCTATCACTCTGATCAGACATTCTGGCACTGCAAACTAACATCTGACCCTGTGAATAGTTATAGATGAGATAGAGTGGATGAGAATCACAAAGTGCAGAGATTTTGCAAAACAAATGAGTCAAAAACCTAGTTTTAGTTTTCCACAGAAAGCATTTCAGAGCTATCGATTTGTTAAACTCGGTGACACCGAAGCAACTTTGGAGTATAAACTAGTGAAATCGGTCAGACCGAGACACAGTTCAGTGACTCCAAGATTGCTAGGGTTTCACTGAGAGTTGAACTCGGTCACATCGATTTGCAAGTTTCGGTCAGACCAAAAATTACAAGTGCAATGGCCTAAGCCAAATCGGTGAGACCGATTTCCACAACTCGCTAGGTCCGAGATGAATTCGGCGGAAACCTAACCCTAAATTTTCGAATCAAAACTAATCTAAGGAAGTTTTTGCTGGACAAGATGATCTCGTACGTGGTAAGAAACATGGCATTTGCTTTGTGCTAAGAATCGGAGGTAAAAGATTGCACAAAGGGTCGAACTCATACCCTAACTTGGCGATGAGCTTGCTACGGCGGCAACGGCTGTGTAGATTGCCGTTGACGGTGATGGAGACCAGTGGCGGGAGGTCGCTGGCGATGAGAGGACGATCTGGAGACCCGAGATGGCAGAGCAGGACACACGCGGGTGAAGAGGTTTTGGAGAAATTTCCAAATTTTGACCCATCGGTATATATATCCTGACCCTGTCGGTGTGACCGAGTGGAACAACTCGGTGGCACCGTGGTGCAGAATCGCAAGCGGTTACTGCAAATTGGTGTGACCGAATGGTTCTAATCGGTTGCACCGAGGTTGAAAACGAAGATCAACTCAGTGAATTCGGTTTGACCGAAAAGGATGGATCGGTCAGACCGAAAGACACAGAGAGGTTTTGGAAGTTTAAGTCTATGACGAATCGGTGACACCGAATGCTCCTCACCCAGAGGGTTCGAATCTGACTTGATCAAACTTTGTGATGTAGCATGTATAGAGTTTGAGACGAGAAAAGCATAGATAGCTAGAGGAAGTTCTTATGCATTCTTGTCCATCCATTTGGCAAAATAAAAAGAGCCAAACAATCAAAGCAACAAATGGATGTCCTCGAATGAGTAAAATATGCAATCAACATGCTCACACAATAAAATGGCAAATGAAATATGTGACAAAGCATGCACAAACACTCTAGCATCTATCAACCAATTGGCGATGACTAGGTCATCTATATATGAGTATATTGATTTAGGAGTCAAATGAGAACATTTGATCATAGGTCATACTCATCGTTTAAGCACAAGTGGGGTTACCACTTTTACGTAAAGCATTGTTGTGTTCACACAATTAGAGTTGCTTTAGCTCAATTCTTAGAGTAAAGCCCCCCTAGATGTGATATCCCCCCTAAGAGGGATGAACTAACCTTGGGTTTTGTCGATGATGACTTCAACTAGATGTTGAAGATGTGGATGCTCAATGTTGATGTAGATCATTTGGAGCAATCCATTGGAGTGAGTTGCACTTTCAATACCTACACGGGTTAGTGCCACAAGGAACAAACAAGGATATCCATAGACATAGAGTGAAGTTCACACAAGATGATGTCCATGAAAGCATTAGGTTACCTTGTCCCTTGTCTTACCAACAAGAGGGTTTGTGACTTCTTGAACTAGTGCAAGAGGTGGAAGTTGTTTGCACTAGTTCTCGCCAAAATGATATGAGTGAAGTATGTTGGCGGAGTCACCCTCAAGAACTCTCTAGTTCTTCTTCGGGATCCACATCATCTTGATGGGAATCTTTGGAATTATAGTCGTACTTGATGAAGTAGAACTTGATGTAGTCTTGGGAACCCACTTGACCAAGGCCTTCGGAGCTTCTTCAAATTCATCAATCTCCTCTTAAAGCTTGTCCTTGCCTTTTTGCTTGTGGTCTTGTGGTGGAAGATCATCTTGAGCTTGTGTCCCCTCGAAGGAAGTAGGATCATACTTCTCTTGTTGAGGAAGAAACTTTGTCTTGGGGTATTGATCTTCTTCCCACTCAACTGCATTGGCATTGTACTTTCGTTCAAAACCAACACCTTGATTCTTCCCGTGCCTCCCTTGCTTGTGTACAATTTCCTCAAATTGCTTACTTCTGGCAAGGCTCTTGTAAACACCTTTCTCTATAATTCCCTTCAATAAGCTATTTTATTGCTCAAGAGTAACTTGGCTAAGAGAATCATTAGTGGAATCAAGAGAACTACTAGAAGCAACAATATTGGATTTAACATGATTATTGTTACTACTAGAATAAGAATCTTTCTTGTTCTTGTTGCTAGATTTCACTTGTGGCATGTAAGTAGACAAGAGTAAACGCTTCGCAAGGTAAGAAGAACTTTTCTTACGAAGATCATCATTGATTGCTTTTAAGAACCCATGCTCTTGCTCAAGGTTGAGTTTTTCAAAGCATAGCTTCTCATGAGTCTTTAAAAGCTCTCGATGATCTTCTAAGGTAGTTTCATGAGCTAACTTAAGAGTGTTTAGTTCTTTAGTTAGACGCTCAATCTCCTTCTTATCATTGTCATTCGTTTTATCTTCATTAGCATGATTAATAGCAAGTTCATCATAGTTTTCATCACTAGAGTCAACCAATAAATCATCATCACCTAGCAAATCATCTTAATCACTATTGAAATCAACATACTCGGGGTGTGATACCTTTGGGCCTTTAGCCACGAAGCATCTTCCAATTCCTTCATTTGGTGAGTCAAATATGTCATAGGAGTTGGTTGACACAAGTGCTAGACTGGCAACACCTTCATCTTGAGTATATTCGGAGTCGGAGTGATAACTTCTCTCAGAGTGATGATCGGAGTCGGAGCCGGATACCCATTCACCAACATGAGCTTGATGTCTTCGTTTTGTGTAGCTCCTTGATGACTTGTCCTTCCTTTTCGAATCCTTGCTTCTGTGAGAGGTTCTTCGCTCATAACGATCATCTCGACTCCTTCTCTCTCTTGGAGGTGATTCTTCTCTTCTACTTCTTTTAGGTGAGTCTTCTCTTCTTTTGTAGGGAGCTGTACACTCATTGGAGTAGTGTCCGGGTCTTCCACAATTGTAGCAATTACGCTCACGACTAGAAGATCTTTTGTCATTGTAGGACCTTGACTTGGAACTTCTTTCCTTGCTTCTACTCTTGTAGAACTTGTTGAAATTCTTCACCATTAGGCTAAATTCCTCATTGAAGGCTTGTTTCTCACTTGATGATATAGGAGGATCACATGAGGCTTTGTAAGCACCACTTGACTTGTTGTGAAGCTCTTCTTTATCCTTGAGTGACATCTCATGAGCAACAATTCTTCCAATGACTTCCGTTGGCTTGAGATCTTTTTAGTTAGGCATCATTTGGATCAATGTGCACACGGTATCATATTTTCCATCCAAGGCTCTTAGGATCTTCTTGATGATGAATCTATCGGTCATCTCTTCACTTCCTAAGCCGGCAATCTCATTTGTGATGAGAGCAAGCCTAGAGTACATTTCAGCGACACCTTCACCATCCTTCATTTTGAACTTGTCAAGCTGACTTTGAAGCACATCCAATTTAGATTCCTTGACGGAGTCGGTACCTTCATGCCTATCAATCAAAGTGTCCCAAATTTCCTTTGCATTCTCAAGACGGCTAATTTTGTTGAATTCTTCGGGGCACAATTCGTTGAAGAGGATATTGCAAGCTTGAGCATTGTATTGCAGCATCTTCAATTCTTCCGCGGTAGCTTCATGATTCGGTTCTCTCCCATCGAATAATTCACCTTGCAAGCCAATACACACAATAGCCCAAACGGTGGGGTTATGTCCAAGAATATGCATTTTCATCTTATGCTTCCAACTAGAAAAATTTGTGCCATCAAAGTAAGGACCTCTACGGTGGTAATTTCCCTCGCTAGATGCCATACTCTCCT
This sequence comes from Triticum aestivum, assembly GCF_018294505.1. Taxonomy (NCBI): domain Eukaryota; kingdom Viridiplantae; phylum Streptophyta; class Magnoliopsida; order Poales; family Poaceae; genus Triticum; species Triticum aestivum. Next base: position 169,725,790 of record NC_057814.1, on the reverse strand, counting down.
AGGTTGTGAAACCAAGGCTATGATCACCAAAGCTAAGGAAATCAAGGAAAATGGAGACCAAAGCTCTGATACCACTTGTAGGATCGAAAGTATGTCTAGAGGGGGGGGGTGATTAGACTACTTGACCAAATAAAAATCTAGCCTTTTCCCAATTTTAAGTATTGGAAGATTTTAGCAACTTATCACAAGTCAAGCAATCAACCTACACATGCAATTCTAAGAGTATAGCAGCGGAATGTAAATCATTGCATATGAAGGTAAAGGGGAGGAGTTTGGAGGGAGCAAACGCAATATAAACACGGAGATTTTTGGCGTGGTTCCGATAGGTGGTGCTATCGTACATCCACGTTGATGGAGACTTCAACCCACGAAGGGTAACAGCTGCGCGAGTCCACGGAGGGCTCCACCCATGAAGGGTCCATGAAGAAGCAACCTTGTCTATCCCACCATGGCCATTGCCCACGAAGGACTTGCCTCACTAGGGTAGACCTTCACTAAGTAGGCGATCTCCTTGCCCGTACAAATTCCTTGGTTCAACTCCACAATCTTGACGGAGGCTCCCAAGTGACACCTAACCAATCTAGGAGCCACCACTCTCCAAAAGGTAATAGATGGTGTGTTGATGATGAACTCCTTGCTCTTGTGCTTCAAATGATAGTCTCCCCAACACTCAACTCTCTCTCACAGATTTGGATTTGGTGGAAAGATGATTTGAGTGGAAAGCAACTTGGGGAAGGCTAGAGATCAAGATTCTTGTGGTTGGCTTGGAATATCTTGGTCTCAACACATGAGTAGGTGGTTCTCTTTCAGAAAATGAATAGTTGAAGTGTAGGCACGTTCTGATGGCTCTCTCCATGAATGAAAAGTGGGTGGAGGGGTATATATAGCCTCCACACAAAATCTAACCGTTACACACAATTTACCAAACTCGGTGGGACCGAATACTCAAACTCGGTCAGACCGATTTAGTTCAAAATGTGAATGTTAGGATTTTCGGTGGGACCGACATGTCAACTCAGTGGGACCGATTTCATTAGGGTTAGGGCATAACGTAATCTCGGTGAGACCGATCACATGAACTCGGTGAGACCGATTTCTGTAATAGGAAAACAGAGAGTTGGTCAGGCAAACTCGGTGGGACCGATTCACTCATTTCGGGATAGTGGCACTTTCACCTGGTCTTAATGTCTTTTAGGTCATCTACTATACTTTTTTATGTATTGATACCCTTGCACAGTACCAAAGGCACTTTCCCATGGACTAGGCTGGGCGCTCATCTTCTTCTGTGAGTTCTGCTGCGGCTTTAGTAGTCAATTAATCATTCAAAACAACGATCTCCTTGTGTTTGGTGCAATGCACTTAGCCCCTTACACCCACTAGGAGTGGTAGCTGAACATATGGGTAAGCGCCAATTCTTCTCTTTTGACTTTGCGTTTGTGTGCATGGCAATAACTATCCGTATTTTGTATTTCCGTTATAGTTTGAATAACCCTGGGATACCAAGAATGTAATTCATGGCTGAGATGGCTACAATTTTGATAGGAATCAGTTGATGATATGTGTTATGGTTTGGTGGTTTGGCTAAACTAATTGTTCTCAGATGGTTCATCTTAACTTTAAAACATCCTTAAGATGCAGAATCTTCTGCACTGTTACAGAAGCATCCTTTTTTATGTGTGTATTAATTTTCAAACGGATCTCCCATTCTGATAATGCCATTTAGGGGATTTCTTATAAGATATCGGTTCTTATCCCCTTCATTCTTTCGCTTGATCTGGCATTCCAATGCCTGAATGTTATGTTTCTTGTTTGAACTATATTGTACCCAACGAAACGGAAGGACAAAAGCTTATCTCGGGGCAGAGGATCAACGGCATCCAGTTCTTGCATTGAAGGATCATACCCGATTTATTCGGGAATAATCTGGGGATCAACAAATGCAGTCCATGACGTGAACAGGCTAGGGCAACAGGCCATGAGCAAATGCAGAAGAAGCCCCATACAATGAGGGCACATCCTCATGAAGATGGTGGTTGTAGGTTGTGGCTGCATGCCTGGTGTTCCACTATGAGCACAAGATTCTTTGCATGAACGGAAGGTAACAAGCCAATTCTTCAACCAAATTACTCAGGCATAGTTTGGTTTCTAGATCATTCAATTATTGCTTTGTGCAATCCTTAGAGCCGTACCTTGAAGAATTTAATTTTTGATACCTACAATTTTGTGGCCCATGGTATAGATCTGGCACATGTATACATAGAAGAGCAAAATAGATTCCTTGATACCGAGGTGAGTAGAGAGAAACCGGGATAGATGATCTGGCCATATAGTTTGAGAACTCTAAACTTATTGCACGATTTAGTTTCTGCCTAGATTTAGATGCTTTAGATGCTAACGTTGAAGAAAAAATCCACATTGGTATCCCCGAAATATATCAGGAGGTTGTGTGTGATCATCTAAAATTTTAATAAAAATATGATTACTTAAATAGCTAATACTTAATTCTACCTTTTTTGATTTTACAGAATGTTGAATGCTATTCGGTGACATCTCTCAGCATGCCATTTAATTAGAGGATATTTGTTATCAAGTGACACCAATGTCTCAGGTATAGATAGTTCTGTTTAGGGAGCACTAAAGAAAATAGAATGCATCAAATCTAGGTTTGCTATGCTGCTTTTTGGAACATATATGAATGATGTGGATTGTAGACGATACTTCAGAACAGAGTTCTATTAAGTTCATTGATGGTGTGGGATTGTTAGGCCCGTGTAGTTTCTTGTTGTACTGATGTTGGAAATGAATCATTGCCTTGTTAGTTCCATTAGTAGAAAATGGGCCATAAGTCCCGGTTATAGAGGGCCTTCAGTCCCGGTTCTGCAACCAGGACTAAGCAATCGGGACTAAATCCCCTCACCTTTAGTCCCGGTTGTGTTACAAACCGGGACCAAAGGAGCTCCACGTGGCCGTTGTGGGGCGCCCGGGCAGGAGGACGTTTAGTCCCGGTTGGTAACACCGGCCGGGACTAAAGGGAAGCCATGCGTTAGCAGCGGCCAGGCGCTGTTTTTTTTAAGGAGTGGTTTAGGGGTTTTGGAGGATATTTTCTGCTGCATATGTTCTGCTGCATAAATTCATATATGACTAAAAAAATCTGCTGCATATTTCCTTTGTATTTATACATCGTTATACAAATTTTGGTCACATGAGGGATTTTTATATCATTATGATCATGTTGAGTCATTATATTATTAGGAGGAAGAAACACGAATTAGATTCATGTGACCAAAAGTTGGATTAGTAGGACGACTAATCAAACTTTTTGTAACATGAATCTAATCCGTGTTTCTTCCGCCCAATGACATAAGAACTCAACATGATCATAATAACTCATCATCATATTCATATAAGAACTCATACATCATTATAATAACAACTCATCATCATAGTCATATATATAGGAACTAGCTCATCATTCTAGCACAAAGGTAGCACATAACTCATCATCATCATGATAACAACTCATCATCATAGTCATATAAGAACTAGCTCATCATTCTAGCACAATGTAGCACATAAATACCTAAGACCTCCTACTCTCTCGAAGGTAAAATAGCATAAAACAGGTAAACCCCTGATTCTCCATTATGGAGAATACAGATGAACCTATCTCCCATTTGTGGGCTGCGCTTGATGTTGCCCCCAAGTAGTTCTCTGTGAGCTTTCAGAACTTTTCTCCAATCGTTGATTATGAGGATGTCATCCCTTCGATGAATTGTGTATGCACTGCGGTGAATTGTAGGCCAACTTGGCCGTAAGCTAACAATCCTCATGCCACCTTTCATTTCCATAAGACTAGGTATACAATCCGCCAGGAGTTTCTGTTGAAGAACATCATAATAACATACTTACAAAATGTAGTTTAGCTTAAAAGAATCTATGCAAAAATGCACTGATGACACAGTAGGAAAAATCTTACCATCATATCTCGATGGATGTTACCGTAGTTCAACACGTGCACTAGTGGCACGTATTGAGAATAACTTGGAGAGATATGATAATTTGTCTTAAAAGTCTCAACATCTTTAATCCATGAAACAAAATGATTTATCTCCTCGCAATTTAGCTCAGACCCATAACTTTAGTAGGTTTTGTCTACTAATTCCTGTACATTTCTTAAAGAATGGAAATAAGGTGTCAACTATTTTTATAAATACAATATAAATTACTTATTGAATATGTTTGAGAAACTCACATAGAGGTAGAAGTGGAAGCGTACGAACATCGACCCAAATGTCGATATTATCTTCGTCGACATTATCTTCATCCATGTCATCTTCAGGATCATCACCCAGATCGAAGGTGACATACATACCCTCCTGAAAACCATACGCTTTACATAGTGCTGCCCAATTCGAGCAACCAAAATGGGAGTAGGTCACCGCATTGTATAGCTTTACGGCAAAAGTATAACCATGATGGGTCCTGAGGTGAACTCTCTTTATCTGCATATCCTCATGATCTTCGAAATCTAGCTTCTCCAAGACATAACGTCTTGCATGGCAGGGGATGCACTAGTTGAATTGTAGAAAGCGGAAATTACACGTTCAATAAACATAAGTCATGCTTAATTACGGGAAAAGACTTGTCGTAGTTGTGTATCGTATAAACATCGAAGGTCTCGTCGAGCTTAATACTGAAGCGTCGACCACCTTCCAGGTGAGGCATGTCGCACAGACCCCAGTTGTCGCCGCAGTACTCGCACTCTTGGATCCTATCGTCGTCGCCAGACATTTCCTATGTTCATAATTCAAAGATTAAAGTTCTGAAATTCAATATATTTACAACAAAAACTAAAATAGGACATATCGAGCAAGATGGCATCAACATGGTCCTACTTCATGTTCAAAGTTTGCCCAAAAGATGCTTGCATTAAAACATACAAAAAAGACAAAATGAACTCTAATGCAAAAAAAAAATTGATTTGCAAAGGAGATATATTCTCCCCAATTCTTTTGCACTCACAAAAATTACTCCATCTATTTGACAGTACCCACAACCCATTCCACCAAAATCATTTGGTTCCATAGTTGAAATTTTTCAAATTTCATTCAGTTCAAATTTGGCCAGATTCAAACTCCATGGTCAAAGTCCAATTTAAATTGCTCCAAAAGTTCTGAAACTTTGCCAGACTCTCTTATGTTCATCAACACCTCACCACAAAAATTCTCAAAAATTACTAAAATTCCTAGAGCCCTCTGGCATTTCATCATACACTTGATGTGCAGTGTCAAAAAATTCAGAAATTTCAGAAATTTCATAACTTTGCCACAACTTGCCCAAAAGATGCTTGCGACAACATTACTTTGCCACATCAAATTTGCCATATTACTTCTACAGAAACATGAGAGAAACTTGTTCTCTCCCTAACCCAAAAATTTGACAGAAACTTGAGGGGGGAAGAGTGCTCACTTAGGAGCACATGAAGGCTCGTTGAGTGACTAGTAGCAGCAGAGGAGGACGGCCGGTGACGAGGTCCGGCCGACGACGAGGATGGGAAGCTCACGGTGGCGCGGCAATGCTCGGGTTGTTCTGGCCGGCACGAGGAGCGAGTGGGCTTGGGGATGGCGTCGGGGCAGGGCTCGGGGACAGCACCGGGTTCGGCGGTCTAGGAGCGGGCTCGGGGAGGCGATGGCGTGGTCCGATAGCCTGGCGGCGTCATGCTCTGGTTCAGCGTCATTGGGAGAAACTACAGAAGTGGTTGGAAAATTTTCTAAGTGCAGGTTATATAGCCCCCCTTTAGTCCCGGTTGGTGGCTCCAACCGGGATTAAAGGCCGCCCTTTAGTCCCGGTGCGAGCCACCAACCGGGACTAAAGGTGTATTTCACCAAGCAAAAGGGCGGTAAGCCGAGGCCTTAGTCCGGTTGGTGGCTCGGACCGGGACTAAAGAGGGGACTTTAGTTCCGGTTGGAGTCACCAACCGAAACTAAATGTCTGGCACATCGGTGTCCAAAGTTTAGTCCCACCTCGCTAGTTGAGAGGAGCTCGCAGCGGTTTATAAGCGCTTGCGACATGCCTCTCGAGCTCCTCTCTAAAGCAGGTTGTACATGCCTACTTTTGTGCCCTGTTGGGCCTGCTTACCCTGCGGGTCTGCATCCTGGCCCACATGTAGGTTTTCTAGTCGTATGCACGCCGTGGTGGCCTAATAGGCGGGCATTTTTTCATTTTTTTTGCATATGTTATGTTTTTAATTTTTTAATGTTATTTTTAGTTATATAATTTTAGTTGCATAATTTTTTATATAATTTTAGTTGCATAAATTTTATTTTTTATTGATTCTTTTTAGTTGATTCCTTTTGCTATTAGAGTTTTATAAAAGCTTTTCAGTTTGCTATTAACGTTTGTAACAAAAAATACTTTATGAAAATTCTTTTTGCTATTAAATTTTTTAACAAAAAAAACTTTGATAATTTTAGTTGCATAAATTTTATATAATTTTAAGTTGATATTATTTTGATCATAACTAGAGGTTTATAAAAGCTTTCTAGTTGATTCTTTTTTCTACTGAAGAATATTATAGTTTTGTTTTAGTGATCATAACAAAATATTTTAATTGATTATTTTTAGTTCATTCTTTTTGCTATTAGAGTTTTATAAAAGCTTTTTATTACATTCTTTTTGCTATTAGTTCATTCTTTGAGCTAAATGACCCTGAAATTGAAAAGCACTACAAATGAACTCTAAAAAGGTTGAAACTTGGCATGGTATCATAATTTCTCCCACATAGCATGTGCTAAAAAGTAGATAGGGTTACGGCAAAAACTAGATGTACTTCGTGTACAAAATGGGCAATCTCTTTCGAAGTATCAGGGTTTCAAACGAAAACTCATCTGTTACAAAGGGATTTCATTTTTTGAACTTATTTGAACACCAGAATTTTTGTGTGTTCAAAATGCACCATTCAAAGCCACATCATCAATTTTCAACCCTTTCTGACTTCATCTGTTATTTTTCATGCATTTACTGATTTTTTTGAGCTATATGACCCTGAAACTGACAAGCACTACAAATGAACTCTGAAAAGGTTGAATGTTGGCATGGTATCATCATTTCACCTACATACCATGTGATAAAAAGTTGAGAGGGTTACGGCAAAAACTGGATGCACTTCGTGTACAAACTGGACAATCTCTTTCGAAGTATCAGGGTTTCAGACGAAAACTCATCTATTAGAAAGGGATTTCATTTTTTTACATGTAACCGTAGTGATATTCTAGATCAAAGCCATCATCAGAATAGTTGTCGAGCATAACTATGGCATTCAACCTAGAATCAAAGGTGCAACCCAGAATCTTACCACCATCTGTTATGTTGTCTTCACTAGAGAGAAAGTCTTCACTTTTTCTTCGCGTGTGTCCCTTGCTTATTGCGCCGTAAACATGGATAATCTCAAGTTTAACCGGATGCTTGGGTCAGCCTTCACTTTGAAGGGATGAATTTCATGAAACTTTTCATAATCTTCAGACATGTCTATCTTGTCCTCCACTCCCATGATGTTTCTTTTCCCTGAAAGAACTATGTGGCGCTTTGGCTCATCGTATGATGTATTCGCTTCCTTACCTTTTCTTTTTCTTGGTTTGGTAGACATGTCCTTCACATAGAAAACCTGCACCACATCATTGGCTAGGATGAATGGCCCGTCTGTGTACCCAAGATTGTTGAGATCCACTATTGTCATTCCGTACTGCGGATCTACCTGTACTCCGCCTCCTAACAGATTGACCCATTTTCACCAAAGCAAAGGGACATTAAAATCACGTCCATAGTCAGCTTCCCATATCTCCTGTATGTAACCATAATATGTGTCCTTTTCCCTATTGGTGTTTTCTGCATCATAGCAGACACCACTGTTTTGGTTGGTTCTCTTTTTATCTTGTGAGATCGTGTAAAATGTATTCCCATTTATCTCGTACCCTTGGTAAGTCAATACAGTCGAAGATGGTGTCCTGGACAACAAGTACAACTCATCTCCAACAATGTTGTCACCCATGAGATGTGTTTGCAACCAACCGTCGGAAGTCCCGATGTGTTCACGTGTAATCCAATCGTCAGATTGCTCCGGGTGTTTAGAGCGTAGAATATTCTTGTGTTCATTGATATATGGAGCCACCAAGGCAAAATTCTGTAGAACTGTGTAGTGTGCTCACGCCCAAGAATACCCATCCCTTCCTTCTGGCCTAGCACGGTTACGAACATATTTCTTTAAGACTCCCATGAACCTCTCAAAGGGGAACATATTGTGTAGAAATACAGGACCCATAATGGCAATCTCGTCGACTAGGTGAACTAGGACGTGCGTCATAATATTGAAGAAGGATGGTGGGAACACCAACTCAAAGCTGACAAGACACCAAATCATTCTGTAACCTTGGTAGGATTTCTGGATTGATTACCTTTTGAGAATTTGCATTGAGGAATGCACATAGCTCACAATGGCTAATCAAACATTTTCTGGTAGAAGCCCCCTCAATGCACCCGGAAGAAGTTGCGTCATAATCACGTGGCAGTCGTGAGACTTGAGGTTTTGGAAATTTTTCTTTGCCATATTTATTATTCCCTTTATATTCAACGAGAAGCCAGACGGGACCTTGATACTAAGAAGGCATTCAAAGAAGATTTCCTTCTCTGCTTTGGTAAGAGCGTAGCTGGCAGGACCTTGATACTACTTTGGATGCATGCCGTCTTTTCGTTCACAAGTTGTTGGTCCTCCCATGCCTCCGGTGTTTCATTTGTCTTCCCATACACACCCAAGAAGCCTAGCAGGTTCACGCAAACATTCTTCGTCATGTGCATCACGTTGATTGCAGAGCGGACCTCTAGGTCTTTCCAATAGGGTCGGTCCCAAAATATAGATTTCTTCTTCCACATGGGTGCATGTCCCTCAGTGTCATTCGGAACAGATTGTCCGCCAGGACTTTTTCCAAAGATTACTTGTAAATCCTTGACCATATCAAGTATATCAGCACTAGTACGGAGGACAGGTTTCTTCTGGTGATCTGCCTCACCTTTGAAATGCTCGCCTTGAAAGAAATATGCCCTAGAGGCAATACTAAAGTTTTTATTTATATTTCTTTATATCATGATAAATATCTATTATTCATGCTAGAATTGTATTAACCGGAAACTTGATACATGTGTGGATACATAGACAAAACAGTGTCCCTAGTAAGCCTCTACTAGACTAGCTCGTTAATCAAAGATGGTTAAGTTTCCTAACCGTAGACATGTGTTGTCATTTGATGAACGAGATCACATCCTTAGGAGAATGATGTGATGGATAAGACCCATCCGTTAGCTTAGCATAATGATCGTTAACTTTTATTGCTATTGCTTTCTTCATGACTTATACATGTTCCTTTGACTATGAGATTATGCAACTCTCCGAATACCGGAAGAATACCTTGTGTGCTATCAAACGTCACAACGTAAATGGGTGATTATAAAGATGCTCTACAGGTATCTCCGAAGTTGTTTTGTTGGGTTGGCATAGATCGAGATTAGGATTTGTCACTCTGAGTATCGGAGAGGTATCTCTGGGCCCTCTCGGTAATGCACATCATAATAAGCCTTGCAAGCAATGTGACTAATGAGTTAGTTATGGGATGATGCATTACGGAACGAGTAAAGAGGCTTGCCGGTAACGAGATTGAACTAGGTATGAGGATACAGATGATCGAATCCCGGGCAAGTAACATACCGATGACAAAGGGAATAACGTATGTGGTCATAACGGTTCGACCGATAAAGATCTTCCTAGAATATGTGGGAGCCAATATGAGCATCCAGGTTCCGCTATTGGTTATTGACCAGAGACGTGTCTCGGTCATGTCTACATAGTTCTCGAACCCGTAGGGTCCGCACGCTTAACGTTTGATGACGATTTGTATTATGAGTTATGTGTTTTGGTGACCGAAGATTGTTCGGAGTCCTGGATGAGACCACGGACATGACGAGGAGTCTCGAAATGGTCGAGCGGTAAAGATTGATATATTGGACGATAGTATTCGGACACCGGAAGTGTTTCGGAATGTATCTGGTACGTATCAGAGTACCGGGGTGGTTACCGGAACCCCCCGGGGGAAGATATGGGCCCTATGGGCCATAGGAGGGAGGCAAGGCAGCCCACATGGGTGGCGCACGCCCCCAAGGGAGGAGTCCAAATTGGACTAGGGGAGGGGGCGCGGGCCCCCTTTCCTTCTCCTTCTCCCTCTCCTTCCCCCTTTCCTCTTCCGATAAAAGGATGGGGGGGCAAATTGGACTAGGAGTCCAAGTGGGACTCCCCCCACTTGGTGCGCCCCTAGGGCCGACCTCCTCCCCTCTCCCTCCTTTATATACGGGGACAAGGGGCACCTCTAAGGCACATCAATTGTTCTTAGCCGTGTGTGGTGCCCCCCTCCACCGTTTACTCCTCTGGTCACATTGTCGTAGTGCTTAGGCGAATCCCTGCGCGGATAACTTCACCATCACCCTCACCACACCGTCGTGCTGACAAAACTCTGCCTCGACACTTTGCTAGATCAAGAGTTCGAGGGATGTCATCGAGCTAAACGTGTGCAGAACTCGGCGGTGTCGTACGTTCGGTGCTTGATTGGTTGGATCTAGAAGACGTTCGACTACATCAACCGATTAAGCTAACGCTTCTGCTTTCGGTCTATGAGGGTACATGGACACACTCTCCCCCTTTCGTTGCTATGCATCTCCGAGATAGATCTTGCGTGATCGCAGGAATTTTTTTGAAATTGCATGCTACGTTCCCCAACAGTGGCATCCGAGCCAGGTCTATGCGTAGATGGTATGCACGAGTAGAACACAAAGAGTTGTGGGTGATGATAGTCATACTGCTTACCACCAATGTCTTCTTTTGATTCGGCGGTATTGTTGGATGAAGCGGCCCGGACCAACCTTACATGACCGCGTTCATGAGACCGGTTCCACCAACAGACATGCAACTTGTTTTGCATAAAGGTGGCTGGCGGGTGTCTGTTTCTCCAACTTTAGTTAAATTTAATTTGACTATGGCCGGTCCTTGTTGAAGGTTAAAATACCAAACTTGACGAAACATCATTGTGGTTTTGATGCGTAGGTAAGAAGGGTTCTTACTATAAGCCCGTAGCAGCCACACAAAACTTGCAACAACAAAGTAGAGGACGTCTAACTTGTTTTTGCAGGGCTTGTTGTGATGTGATATGGTCAAGACATGATGTGATATACGTTGTTGTATGAGATGGTCATGTTTTGTAAAAGTCATCGGCAACTGGCAGGAGCCTTATGGTTGTCGCTTTATTGTATGAGATGCACACGCCATGTAATTGCTTTACTTTACCACTATGCGTTAGCGATAGTTGTAGAAGCAATAGTTGGCGAGACGACCACAACGCTACGATGGAGATCAAGGTGTCAAGCCGATGACAATGGAGATCATGACGGTGCTTTGGAGATGGAGATCAAAAGCACAAGATGATTATGGCCACATCATGTCACATATTTTGATTGCATGTGATGTTTATCTTTTATGCATCTTATTTTGCTTAGTACGGCGGTAGCATTATAAGATGACCCCTTACTAAAATTTCAAGGTATAAGTGTTCTCCCTGAGTATGCACCATCGCGACAGTTCGTCGTGCCGAGACACAACGTGATGATCGGGTGTGATAAGCTCTACGTTCACATACAACAAGTGCAAGAAAGTTTTGCACATGCGGAATACTCAGGTTAACTTGACGAGCCTAGCATGTACAGACATGGCCTCGGAACACCGGAGACCGAAAGGTCAAACGTGAATCATATAGTAGATATGCTCAACATAGAGATGTTCACCATTGAAAACTGCTCCATCTCACATGATGATCGGACATGGTTTAGTTGATTTGGATCACGTGATCATTTAGATGACTCGAGGGATGTCTATCTAAGTGGGAGTTCTTAAAGTAATATGATTAATTGAACTTAATTTATCATGAACTTAGTCCTACTAGTTTTTTCATACTATGTTGTAGATCAATGGACGGTGCTACCGTTCCCTTGAATTTTAATGCGTTCCTAGAGAAAGCTAAGTTGAAAGATGATGGCAGCAACTACATGGACTAGGTCCGTAACTTGAGGATTATCCTCATTGCTGCACAGAAGAACTATGTCCTTGATGCACCGCTAGGTGCAAGGCCTGCTGCAGGAGCAGATGCTGATGTTATGAACGTCTGGCAAGCTCGATCTGATGACTACTCGTTAGTTCAGTGTGCCATGCTTTACGGCTTAGAATCGGGACTTCAAAGACGTTTTGAACGTCATGGAGCATATGAGATGTTCCAAGAGTTGAAGTTAATATTTCAAGCAAATGCCCGAGTTGAGAGATATGAAGTCTCCAACAAGTTCTATAGCTGCAAGATGGAGGAGAACAGTTTTGTCAGTGAACACATACTCAGAATGTCTGGGTATCATAACCACTTGACTCAGCTGGTAGTTAATCTTCCAGATGATAGTGTTATTGATAGAGTTCTTCAAACACTGCCACCAAGCTATAAAGGCTTCGTGATGAACTATAATATGCAAGGGATGGAGAAGTCTATTCCCGAGCTCTTCGCAATGCTCAAAGCTGTGGAGGTAGAAATCAAGAAGGAGCATCAAGTGTTGATGGTTAACAAGACCACTAGTTTCAAGAAAAAGGGCAAAGGAAAGAAGGGGAACTTCAAGAAGAATGGCAAGCAAGTTGCCACTCCCGGGAAGAAGCCCAAGTCTGGACCTAAGCCTGAAACTGAGTGCTTCTACTTCAAAGGAATTGGTCCCTCGAAGCGGAACTGCCCCAAGTATTTGGCGGATAAGAAGGATGGCAAAATGAACAAAGGTATATTTGATATACATGTTATTGATGTGTACCTTACTAATGCTCGTAGTAGTGCCAGGGTATTTGATACTGGTTCGGTTGCTCATATTTGTAACTCGAAACAGGGACTACGGATTAAACGAAGATTGGCTAAGGACGAGGTGACGATGCGCGCCGGGAATGGTTCCAAGGCCGATGTGATCGCCGTCGGCACGCTACCTCTGCATCTACCTTCGGGATTAGTTTTAGACCTGAATAATTGTTATTTGGTGCCAGCATTGAGCATGAACATTATATCTGGATCTTGTTCAATGCGAGATGGTTATTCATTTAAATCAGAGAATAATGGTTGTTCTATTTATATGAGTAATATCTTTTACGGTCATGCACCCTTGAAGAGTGGTCTATTTTTGTTGAATCTCGATCGTGGTGATACACATATTCATAATATTGATGCCAAAAGATGCAAAGTTGATAATGATAGTGCAACATATTTGTAGCACTGCCGTTTAGGTCATATTGGTGTAAAGCGCATGAAGAAACTCCATGTGGATGGACTTTTGGAATCACTTGATTATGAATCATTTGATGCTTGCGAACCATGCCTCATGGGCAAAATGACTAAAACTCCGTTCTCCGGAACAATGGAGCGAGCTACTAACTTATTGGAAATAATACATATCGATGTATGCGGTCTGATGAGTGTTGAGGCTCGCAGCGGGTATCGTTATTTTCTAACCTTCACAGATGATTTGAGCAGATATGGGTATATCTACTTAATGAAACACAAGTCTGAAACATTTAAAAAGTTCAAAGAATTTCATAGTGAAGTGGAGAATCATCATAACAAGAAAATAAAATTTCTATGATCTGATCGCAGAGGCGAATATTTGAGTTACGAGTTTGGCCTTCATTTAAAACAGTGTGGAATAGTTTCACAACTCGTGCCACCTGGAACACCACATCGTAATGGTGTGTCCGAACGTCTTAACCGTACTTTATTAGATATGGTGCGATCTATGATGTCTCTTACCGATTTACCACTATCATTTTGGGGTTATGCATTAGAGACAGCTGCATTCACTTTAAATAGGGCACCGTCTAAATCCATTGAGACGACACCGTATGAACTGTGATTTGGCAAGAAAACTAAGTTGTCGTTCCTTAAAGTTTGGGGTTGCGATGCTTATGTGAAAAAGCTTCAGCCTAATAAGCTCGAACCCAAATCAGAGAAGTGCGTCTTCATAGGATACCCAAAAGAGACTGTTGGGTACACCTTCTATCACAGATCCGAAGGCAAGATCTTTGTTGCTAAGAATGGATCCTTTCTAGAGAAGGAGTTTCTCTCGAAAGAAGTGAGTGGGAGGAAAGTAGAACTTGATGAGGTAGTTGTACCTTCTCTTGAATTGGAAAGTAGCTCATCATAGAAAACTGTTCCCGTGATGCCTACACCAACTAGTGAGGAAGCTAATGATAATGATAATGAAACTTTGGATCAGGTTACTACCGAACCTCGTAGGTCAACCAGAGCACGTTCCACACCAGAGTGGTACGGTAATCCTGTTCTGGAAGTCATGTTACTAGACCATGACGAACCTACGAACTATGAGGAAGTGATGATGAGCCCAGATTCCGCAAAATGGCTTGAGGCCATGAAATATGAGATGGGATCCATGTATGAGAACAAAGTACGAACTTTGGTGGACTTGCCCGATGATCGGCAAGCCATAGAGAATAAATGGATCTTCAAGAAGAAGATTGTCATTGATGGTAATGCTACTGTCTACAAAGGTCGACTTGTCGCAAAAGATTTTTGACAAGTTCAAGGAGTGGACTACGATGAGACCTTCTCACCCGTAGCGATGCTTAAGTCTTTCCGAATCATGTTATCAATTGCCGCATTTTATGGATGTCAAAACTGCATTCCTTAATGGATTTCTTAATGAAGAGTTGTATATGATGCAACCAGAAGGTTTTGTTGATCCTAAAGGTGCTGACAAAGTGTGCAAGCTCCAGCGATCCATTGATGGACTGGTGCAAGCCTCTCGGAGTTGGAATATACGCTTTTATGAGGCGATCAAAGCATACGGTTTTATACAAACTTTTGGAAAAGCCTGTATTTACAAGAAAGTGAGTGGGAGCTCTGTAGCATCTCTAATATTATATCTGGATGACATATTGTTGATTGGAAATGATATAGAATTTCTGGATAGCATAAAAGGATACTTGAATAAGAGTTTTTCAATGAAAGACCTCGGTGAAGCTGCTTATATATTGGGCATCAAGATCTATAGAGATAGATCAACACACTTAATTGGACTTTCACAAAGCACATACCTTGATAAAGTTTTGAAGAAGTTCAAAATGGATCAGTCAAAGAAAGGGTTCTTGCCTGTGTTACAAGGTGTGAAGTCGAGTCAGACTCAATGCCCGACCACTGCAGAAGATAGAGAGAAAATGAAAGTCATTTCCTATGCTTCAGCCATAGGTTCTATCATGTATGCTATGCTGTGTACCACACCTGATGTGTGCCTTGCTATAAGTATAGCAGGGAGGTACCAAAGTAATCCAAGAGTGGATCACTGGACAGCGGTCAAGAACATCCTGAATTACCTGAAAAGGACTAAGGATATGTTTCTCGTTTATGGAGGTGACAAAGAGCTAGTCGTAAATGGTTACGTTGATGCAAGCTTTGACACTGATCCGGACGATTCTAAATCGCAAAACGGATACATGTTTACATTGAACGGTGGAGCTGTCAGTTGGTGCAGTTCTAAACAAAGCGTTGTGGCGGGGTCTACGTGCGAAGCGGAGTACATAGCTGCTTTGGAAGCAACAAATGAAGGAGTCTGGATGAAGGAGTTCATGTCCGATCTAGGTGTAATACCTAGTGCATCGGGTCCAATGAAATCTCTTGTGACAATACTGGAGCAATAGCCTTGGCGAAGGAATCAAGATTTCACAAAAGAACCAAACACATCACGAGACGCTTCAACTCCATCCGTGATCAAGTCAAGGAGGGAGACATAGAGATTTGCAAAATACATACGGATCTGATTGTGCCAGACCCGTTGACTAAGCCTCTTCCACGTGCAAAACATGATCAGCACCAAGACTCCATGGGTGTTAGAATCATCACATTGTAATCTAGATTATTGACTCTAGTGCAAGTGGGAGACTGAAGGAAATATGCCCTAGAGGCAATAATAAAGTTGTTATTTATATTTCCTTATATCATGATAAATATCTATTATTCATGCTAGAATTGTATTAACCGAAAACATGATACATGTGTGGATACATAGACAAAACAGTGTCCCTAGTAAGCCTCTACTAGACTAGCTCGTTAATCAAAGATGGTTAAGTTTCCTGACCATAGACATGTGTTGTCCTTTGATGAACGGGATCACATCATTAGGAGAATGATGTGATGGACAAGACCCACCCATTAGCTTAGCATAATGATCGTTAAGTTTTATTGCTATTGCTTTCTTCATGACTTATACATGTTCCTTTGACTATGAGATTATGCAACTCTCGAATACCGGAGGAATACCTTGTGCGCTATCAAACGTCACAACATAAATGGGTGATTATAAAGATGCTCTACACGTATCTCCGAAGGTATTTTGTTGGGTTGGCATATATCGAGATTAGGATTTATCACTCTGAGTATTGGAGAGCTATCTCTGGGCCCTCTCGATAATGCACATCATAATAAGCCTTGCAAGCAATGTGACTAATGATTTAGTTACGTGATGATGCATTACGGAACGAATAAAGAGACTTTCCGGTAACGAGATTGAACTAGGTATGAGGATACCGATGATCGAATCTCGGGCAAGTAACATACCGATGACAAAGGGAAATAACGTCTGTTGTCATAACGGTTCAACCGATAAGGATCTTTGTAGAATATGTGGGAGCCAATATGAGCATCCAGGTTCCGCTATTGGTTATTGACCGGAGAGATGTCTCGGTCATGTCTACATAGTTCTCGAACCCGTAGGGTCCGCATGCTTAACGTTCGATGACGATTTGTATTATGAGTTATGTGTTTTGGTGACCGAAGATTGTTCGGAGTCCCGAATGAGATCAAGGACATGACGAGGAGTCTCGATATGGTCCAGAGGTAAAGATTGATATATTGGATGATAGTATTCGGACACCGGAAGTGTTTCGGAATGTATCGGGTACGTATCGGAGTACCGGGGGGGGGGTTACCGGAACCCCCCGGGGGAAGATATGGGCCCTATGGGCCATAGGAGGGAGGCAAGGCAGCCCACAAGGGTGGCGCCCCCCCAAGGGAGGAGTCCGAATTGGACTAGGGGAGGGGGCGTGGGCCCCCTTTCCTTCTCCTTCTCCCTCTCCTTCCCCCTTTCCCCTTCCGGTAAAAGGAAAGAGGGGGGGGGAATTGGACTAGGAGTCCAAGTGGGACTCCCCCCACTTGGCGCGCCCCTAGGGTCGGCCTCCTCCCCTCTCCATACTTTATATACGAGGGCGGGGGGGCACCTCTAAGGCACATCAATTGTTCTTAGCCGTGTGCGGTGCCCCCCTCCACCGTTTACTCCTCCGGCCATATTGTCGTAGTGCTTAGGCGAAGCCCTGCGCGGATAACTTCACCATCACCGTCACCATGCCGTCGTGGTGAAGAAACTCTCCCTCGACACTTTTCTGGATCAAGAGTTCGAGGGACGTCATTGAGCTGAACGTGTGTAGAACTCGGAGGTGTCGTACGTTCGGTGCTTGATCGGTTGGATCGAGAAGACGTTCGACTACATCAACCGCGTTAAGCTAACGCTTCCGCTTTCGGTCTACGAGGGTACGTGGACACACACTCCCCCTCTCATTGCTATGCATCTCCTAGATAGATCTTGCATGATCGTAGGAATTTTTTTGAAATTGCATGCTACATTCGCCAACATGCCTTTCTTTCTTAAGGCATGCCTGGTCAGAAGAAATCGACGATGTCCCAGGTACACATTCTTCTTGCATTTGTCCAAATATATACTTTCAGTCTCATCTAAACAGTGCGTGCATGCGTTGTATACCTTGTTTGTCTATCCTGGAAGGTTGCTAAGAGCAGGAAATCTTTGATGGTTACAAACAGCAACGCTCGTAGGTCAAATTCCCGCTGTTTGTGCTCATCCCACACACGTACACCTTTTTTATCCCACAACAATAAAAGTTCTTCAACTAATGGCCTTAGGTACACATCAATGTTGTTGTCGGGTTGCTTAGGGCCTTGGATGAGCACGGGCATCATAATGAACTTCCGCTTCATGCACAACCAAGGAGGAAGGTTATAGATACATAGAGTCACGGCCCAGGTGCTATGATTGCTGCTCTGCTCCCCAAAAGGATCAATGCCATCTGCACTTAAACCAAACCATACGTTCCTCGCATCCTCTGCAAAGTCTTGCCACTTTCTCTTGATTTTTCTCCACCGCGACCCGTTAGCGGGTACTCTCAACTTCCCATCTTTCTTACGGTCTTGTTTGTGCCATCGCAACAACTTGGCATGCTCTTTGTTTCTGAACAGAAGTTTCAATCGTGGTATTATAAGAGCATACCACATCACCTTGGAAGGAACCCTCTTCCTGGGGCGCTCACCCTCAATATCACCAGGGTCATCTCGTCTGATCTTATACCGCAATGCACCGCATACCGGGCAGCGTTCAAATTCTCGTACTCACCGCGGTAGAGGATCACTAGTGCAGAAAAGCCTAGCTATGGCGTGCCAAAAACAGCCTTGCTGGCGTAGGAGCCCGACGCCACCAATATGGCGCCAGTGTTAAAAAATAGTGGTGGCGCTAGAGCCTATGTCAGGAGTATTATTCGTGTTGCTGGCGTGCGATGTTTGCAACGCCACCACTATATTCACTCACCTAGCGGCGCACAATGTGATTTGCACACCAGGAACATTTCGTGCACAAACAAAAAGGTTTTTCAACACCATGTAACATTCAACATTTCACATTAGCACTAAGTACATACTATATAACATTACACAGTAGAACAGTACCAGATAATAGAGCATTAGGAGTTGATATTTAAGTGGCTGCTAGCTAGCTAGATATCACAAACATAACCAATTAATAGAAACATTTTGAGCTAAAACAGTACTAGTACATAGCGATAATACATAATTAAGCAGTTCATTCATGTACTGTCCCGCCACACACATAGTTCTAAATGAGGTCGATGACCACCACCACCCTCAAGCCACGACGACGGGTGTTCCTGATGGTGACTAAGATGGCCTATCCAACCTGGAGATTCTTTCCAGCAAGGAAGTTGTTCCATTCCGCGGCGCTGAACACAGTGTGACCGTCCGTGTCTAGTCCGTAAGCACAGTTCGTGATGGAGCCCCTTGCGGTAAGGCATAGTCCAGCAATCCCTGCTTCATTCGGCTCGATGCCACTGCTCTCACTTAGCCTCTTACGTAATTTCTGGAGAAGAAACAAATATGCTAAATGAGCATGTCACATTACTACACACTAGCTAATTAAGAGCATATTCATCACGTTCTACACTAATTAAGCATATCACATTATTACACACTAAGCATATCCTCAAATTCTACACTAAGCATATATATATATATATCACAACATATTAGTAAGCATATCACATTACTACACACTAGCTAAGAGCATATTCATCACGTTCTACACTAATTAAGCATATTACATTACTACACACTAATTAAGCATATCCTCAAATTCTACACTAAGCATATATATCACATTACTACAAGCATGCCACAACAAAGCATATATATCACATTACTACAAGCATGTCACAACTAAGCATATATATCACATTACTACCAGCATGTCACAACTAAGCATATATATCACATTACTACAAGCATGTCACAACTAAGCATATATATCACATTACTACAAGCATGTCAAAACTAAGCATATATTCCCTCCGTCCGAAAAAACTTGTCCCTCAAATGAATGTATCTAGTACCAAGTTAGTGCTAGATACATCAATTTGATGGACAAGCTTGGGACAAGCTTTTTCGGACGGAGGGAGTATATCACATTACTACAAGCATGTCACAACTAAGCATATATATCATCAAATTTCAACACTAAGCATATCAAATTTCTACATTAACAAGTAGCATACCATGAGATGGCGGTCACATTTGTCCTTGTTAGGCGGGTCACGAATGGCATCCCGACGTAGTCATCACGTGGAGGAAGTATGTACCAGAGGTTGCCCGATTCGTCCTCGCTTAGCCTGATTCCTTTGGTATAGAGGGCTTCATCAAGTGGATTATCATCTTCATCCTCCCAATTGATGTAGATAACAGCCAGCCTTGGAGTTTTTCTTCTGAAGGAGAAGCTGATAAGTTCACCCCCAGTGAGATGCATGTGGTTGATGAAACGATTCCATTCATCTCCACCAATCTGGGATGTTTTTCGTCCCTTGTGGACCTCCATAGTGTAGGGCATCCCCTGGAGCGTCGAAGATCACAGTGTCTTCGATAATGAGCTCATTGAACTCCAGTCTCACATTGCAAGGGACGATCTGTATAAAAGAACCAAAAAACAAACACATTGCATTACGGGTATTAACAAGAAAAATGAAAGAAAAAACTGTTATAGAAGCTTCATGTAATGAATTACCACTGCAGGAACAAAACACGTCTGGAAGTAGATGCCAAATAGCGTGCCACATGAAAGGTCGGTTGTGCACCTTGACTTGCACACTGGACATGGTGGCGGTGCTCCATTCTACATATAATATAATTGAAACTAAGGCTGTGTTTGATAGCGAAGTATTGCAAAATTAAAGTATTGGAAAACCACAGTAATTTAACAAGTAGGTACAAGCGGATGGTGACGGGTTGGGGCCTAAGTATATAAACACTTTGTAGACTAGTAATTGCATACACAAATAAACAAAATTTCTACACAAAGCTACAATTTCTACACTAGTAATTATCACTAGCTACAATTTCTACACAAGGAAATCCATGCAACTAACTTTGGATTCTACATGACACAAAGCAATCCATGCAACTAACTTTCTACATGACATAAAGCAATCCATGATATATATACTAAAATTTCTACACAAATTAAAGCAATCCCCTAATCAACTACATGAATCCCAATGGATCCCGGCGGCGTGTCCGCGAACGGAGGACGTGGGAGAGTGGAGAGGAAGCAGATGTGATGGGAGGAGTAGTGGATCTAACCTTGGTGCCGGCGAGGGGCGGCGATGGGGCGGCAACGGGGCCGTCAATGGGGCGTCGACGGGGCGGCGATGGCTTTGGTCAGGGGGAGGGGTGTGAAATGAGAGAGAGCGGTGACTTAGATCTTTTACTAAGTTGACTTAGATAGGTTATCGCTGGCATTGGGAGAAAGGGCAACGCCATAGCTAATAACAGGCCAAATAAAAAAAGACTAAGACTAATAATGAAAGACTTGACAAAATAAAAGACTCAAAATTAGAACTGGTAGTAAAGAAATAAAATTCCTAAATTGATAGAAACAGTAAAATTAATTATGACAAAAAGCATAATATAAAATTTCTATTATTTTGTGACTAGTATAATAATTAAATACTTAAAATAGTTGATCAAATGGATAAAGTGTTTCTGGCGTGAAAAGCAGACGGACGCCAACACTAACAAATTAACTATGGCATGCAAATAAAAGAACGCCACTAGTGCATTCCAAACGGTGAGTGCATATGGGCCAAAAGATTTGTGACGTTTCAAGGAAAAGTAACGCTAGCACTAAGCATGTAAAGCTGGCGTGCTTATTTGGCCTACGCCAACACTATTTGGAAAAAAAATAGAGCTGGCGTTGATGGGAAATGGCGCGCCACCAACGATAGTAGTGGCTAGCCATTTTTCCACTAGTGGATGCAGTCGTTAGGGCATGCATGTATCTTCTGCACCTCCAATCCTAGAGGGCAGAGAACCTTCTTTGCTTCGTACGTACTGTCAGGCAATTCGTTATGCTTTGGAAGCTTCTTCTTCACTATTTTCAGTAGCGAACAAATCCCTTGTCAGATGCACCATTCTCTGCCTTTCATTGCAGCAACTCCAGTGCGGTACCGAGCTTTGTGTTGCCATCTTCACAATTTTGCTACAACACTTTTTTGTGATCCTCTAACATGTGATCGAACTTCAACTTCTCCCTTTCTCTTCCACATTCTCTCTGTGCATCAACGATGCCCGGCGAAGGTCATCATCGGGCATATAGTCTGGTTCCTCTTGATCTTCAGCTTCCCCTATTGCAGTATCACTAAATTCAGGGGGATAGTTGTCATCATCCTCTTCTACTTTATTGTCTTCCATCATCACCCCTATTTCTCCGTGCTTGGTCCAAACATTATAGTGTGGCATGAAACCCTTCTCAAGTAGGTGGAAGTGAAGGGTTTAAGAGTCAGAGTAATCCTTCGCATTCCCATAGACAATACATGGACAATACATAAACCATTCTGCTTGGTTTCCTCGGCCACATCGAGAAAATTATGCAGGCCCGTAATGTAGTCGGAGGTGCGTCGGTCACCGTACATCCTTTGTCGGTTCATCTGCGTGCATTATATAATTAAGTGTATCAAAAACCATTACAAAACATCATGAATAGAGAAATGACCAAATTAATACAAGTTCATCATCACATTAAAACCGAACTAAAGTAGTGATCAAATGTTAGTACTAAAAAATAAAATACATAAAGTTCATACATAGTTCTCATAGAACAACATACACCTCTCTAGAGCATCTAATTAAAACATACATTGAAACTAACATACAACTATCTAAAACATTTACATGCAACAACAAATGTGATCAAAATCGCAACTAAGGTAACAATCGATCCAACAAGATAATGATACCAAGCCTCATTATCAATGGCATATTTTCTAATATTTCTAATCTTCAAGCGCATTCCATCCATCTGGATCTTGTAATCATTGACGACATCGGCAACATGTACTCCAATTTCATCTTCTCCTCTTCAATTCTTTTCAATTTTTCTTTCAAACAATTGTTTTTCTTTTTCAACTAAACTTAACCTCTCGACAAGAGGGTCGGTTGGAATTTTTGGTTCACATACCTCCTAGATAAAGACATCTATGTCACGTTGGTCGGCATAATTGTCATAAACACTAAATGAAATAAATAGTTATAAAAGATAATATACCACATCTGATGTTGGGAATCGTAGCATAATTTTAAAATTTTCCTACGCTCACCAAGATGCATCTATGGACTATACTAGCAACGAGGGGAAAGGAGTGCATCTACATACCCTTGTAGATCGCGAGCGGAAGCGTTCCAATGAACGTGGATGACGGAGTCGTACTCGCCGTGATTCAAATCACCGATGACCGAGTGCCGAACGGACGGCACCTCCGCGTTCAACACACGTACGGTGCAGTGACATCTCCTCCTTCTTGATCCAGCAAGGGGAAGGAGAGGTTGATGGAGATCCAGCAGCACGACGGCGTGGTGGTGGATGTAGCGGGTCTCGGCAGGGCTTCGCCGAGCTTCTGCGAGAGGGAGAGGTGTAGCAGGGGAGGAGGGAGGCGCCCAAGGCTATTGTACTGCTGCCCTCCCTCCCCCCTTTATATAGGCCCCCTGGGAGGGGGGCGCCGGCCAAGATCCATCTGATGGGGGGGCGGCGGCCAGGGGGTGCCTTGCCCCCAAGGCAAGTTGGGCGCCCCCACCCTAGGGTTTCCAACCCTAGGCGCAGGGGGGAGGCCCATGGGGGGGCGCCCAGCCCACTAGGGGCTGGTTCCCTTCCCACTTCAGCCCACGGGGCCCTCCGGGATAGGTGGCCCCACCCGGTGGACCCCCGGGACCCTTCCGGTGGTCCCGGTACAATACCGGTAACCCCCGAAACATTCCCGGTGGCCGAAACTTGACTTCCTATATATAATTCTTTACCTCCGGACCATTCCGGAACTCCTCGTGATGTCCGGGATCTCATCCGGGACTCCGAACAACTTTAGGGTTTCCGCATACTCATATCTCCTCAACCCTAGCGTCACCGAACCTTAAGTGTGTAGACCCTACGGGTTCGGGAGACATGCAGACATGACCGAGACGCCTCTCCGGTCAATAACCAACAGCGGGATCTGGATACCCATGTTGGCTCCCACATGTTCCACGATGATCTCATCGGATGAACCACGATGTTGAGGATTCAATCAATCCCGTATACAATTCCCTTTGTCAATCGGTATGTTACTTGCCCGAGATTCGATCGTCGGTATCCCAATACCTTGTTCAATCTCATTACCGGCAAGTCTCTTTACTCGTACCGCAATGCATGATCCCGTGACTAACGCCTTAGTCACATTGAGCTCATTATGATGATGCATTACCGAGTGGGCCCAGAGATACCTCTCCGTCATGCGGAGTGACAAATCCCAGTCTCGATCCGTGCCAACCCAACAGACACTTTCGGAGATACCCGTAGTGCACCTTTATAGTCACCCAGTTACGTTGTGACGTTTGGCACACCCAAAGCACTCCTACGGTATCCGGGAGTTGCACGATCTCATGGTCTAAGGAAAAAATACTTGACATTGGAAAAGCTCTAGCAAACGAAACTACACGATCTTTTATGCCATGCTTAGGATTGGGTCTTGTCCATCACATCATTCCCCTAATGATGTGATCCCGTTATCAATGACATCCAATGTCCATAGTCAGGAAACCATGACTATCTGTTGATCAACGAGCTAGTCAACTAGAGGCTTACTAGGGACACGTTGTGGTCTATGTATTCACACATGTATTACGATTTCCGGATAACACAATTATAGCATGAACAATAGACAATTATCATGAACAAAGAAATATAATAATAACCATTTATTATTGCCTCTAGGGCATATTTCCAACATCTGAATCATAGACCGGACGAGAGCTGACAGGGGCAGATACCAAAACCATGGCACTATATAATAACAAACAATAATACAAGTAAGAAAATTATAGAAGTAGCTATATAAATCATACAAGTAAGATTTTTTTTCTTTCTAAAGGAAGATAAGAACAAGAGGCTCACCACGGTGATCGACAGCGGTGAGGACGGGTGATTGACGGCGGTGAGGACGGGAACGGGGACGGGACGACACCCTACACATGTGAAAACTAAGAAGTTAAATTTGAGCTCACAATGTGCATCTAAATCAATAAACTCACACATACACTCCTCCACTAAAACCCACAAACCACACTACTTCTAGAGCATTTGAAATGAGCTAAACTAGCAGTGAGAGATGAAAGGATGAAGTTGCTAACCTTTTTAGAACACTTGGATAGTTAGTGTACCGCCAAACCTAGACAGATCTTGGAAAAAATGGAGCTTGGATGTCGAGCTTGGAGGAAGAACAGAGGAGAAAGCTTAAGTGTGTCTCGGGCATTTCATCGAACACCTCATGTGCATATATAGGCAAACAAACAGAGTAGTCCACACCTCCGACCCTTCCACGGCAAAAAAACAGAGGAGATGGGGGGCGTGGATATATATAGGCAAAACTTTAGTCCTGGTTTGTGTCTAGAGCCAGGACTAAAGGCCTACAATTTTGTCCCGGTTCCAGACACCAACCGGGATTAAAGGGTAGCAACCCCTTTAGTCCCGGTTGGTGTCTGGAACCGGGACTAAAGGTCCCTGTTGAACCAGGACTGATGCCTGCTGAGGCCCGGCTGGCGTCCTAGCCGCTCGAACCGAGACTGATGCTCACATTAGTCCCGGTTCGTAACAAGACCGGGACTAATGCTCTGATCTAGCCAGGACCAAAACCTGTTTTCTACTAGTGTTCATAAATCACACTTTAGGACCTTCGGGCTTTAGAGAACATATAAATGAACATGTCTATAATACCTTCTGGCTTTAGAGAACATGGAAATGAACATGTTTGTAATATATGATTTGATGTTTGTTAGATGCTCGTAACTGTAGCTCCACAACATCGAAAACAATCGCACACTAGGTGAAGAGGTGGCACGGCTTTACTAGCGAAGGGTACTTTCTCGCATATTATAGAAAAAAATCAGCTAGAACTATTGTGAGATGAGCTTGTTTCGATCTGATGCTGCTTTTGAATGATCAACTGCAGTTCCATTAGGCAGTTCTACATCTCTCGCTAACACAAGAACTTTCTCTCTAACAGAAAACACACACATGAAGCAGCATAGAAAGTACAAAGGTGAGCTGCGTTTTCATTGATAGAGGAAGGGCGAGAGCATGCCAACAGTACAGGGAAAATAAAGAAAATGGAAAAATGAAAAACTAAAGAGAGAATGCTATGATCTCATGATAAGATGCCGACCACTGGCCAACAACCACAGGAGCAAACCTATAGTAGCTCCTAAGACGCACACAATTTTGATTAAGGGACACAACTGGATTAAGAGTTCAGACCAGAGATGCTTCCAAAAGTATTTGCATTATAGCCCATAGCAACACACGTGCATTCTACTAGTGTATCTTGGTTCTGAGGCTGAATCACACACGCAACCCAAACGGAAGTCTGTTTTGTCTGAATTTCGTTTGCTTGAGTCGGACAAAGGAATGGCCTCTGACAGTTTCTACAATTATGTTGGCCGTGCGCCCAACCGGCGGAAACATTTCGTCCGTCCACGTGAATATTTTGCAAAGTAAATGAAATCTGAATTTGGACCTGTGGCTGTTGTTCATGCCAGCTGCATAGTTCATGCCGGTCAGAGCGTCAACGGTCGGCACACATGTCAGCCTACAAAATGATCACCACCCATAGTTTCATACTGGTAGACAAAGCCAGCGTCCGACACACATGCCAGCGCACAGAAAACAACCATAGTTCATGTCTCGCGTTCTCCCTAGTTCAGTCGGCGCACAAGCGGGCTCAATCATCTTGATCGAGTATCTCCTTTTGCTTCTTCTCGAACCAACTTCTTCTTTTTTGGGGCATCTTGCTCAAATTCACGGTTGAAAGAACATGTGGTGCCACCATGTTTGGTTTTGGTAATTGATGACAATCTCTATGGACTAATTGTTGCCTTGGGTTATATGTGAAGGATTTGTCAATAGGCATTTCTTGAAGTTCATGTGTTGGTTTCAAGGAGTTTATGTGGTGATCAAGGTGTTATTAAGGAATTATCCAAAGATTGGTCATGTGAGAGTTGAGCTTATTGCAAGCATGTCTTGGAGCAGAAGATTGTGTGATCATTCATGTATATCTTCAAGACATCATCCAAATGAAGAGAGTTGAAAAGATTCAAGGTTGATCAAGACTAAGTCAAGAGTGAATCAACTTGATCAACTCACAAAGCATAGAAGATGTACCAAGAGGGATCAAGCGACCCCATGGTGTGGTAAGCATTGTCAATTACGCTTTGTGTACTAACCCATGATCTTCGCGAGAGTTCTTTGTGGGGATAGGTTGCGGTGTGCAAGTTCAAGTGAAGCATCATGAAGAGATCAAATGCTTGAAGCTTGCCGTCCATTGTGGTGACAATGGACTTGTGAAGATGTTGCGGTGTGCAAGTTCAAGTGAAGCATCATGAAGAGATCAAATGCTTGAAGCTTGCCGTCCATTATGGTGACAATGGACTTGTGAAGATGTGCGGAAGAGTGGCTCACCCATAGTGGAGTATGGGGGAGCAATCAACTAGTCTTCATCGAGCCAACGCAACCAAGAAAGGTGGTCCAACCTGAGGGAGTCATGATCGTCATCATCTAGCTCAAGTGGACCATGTGCAAGGCAAAGGTTTGCCCTTGATAGGTTTTCTATTTTACCGGTCTCATGATGGTAGTTGGGAGACCGGGTTATAGGATCGATTGCCGTACTATCAAGGGGGGGCTCTCGATGAGTAGCTTGATCGTATCATTCGTAGAGAGCTCAAACCATTGCATCCTTGCATCATCTTTCTTGGTTCTTGTTTGGTTTTTCACTTTGTGAGTTTTGGAGCTTATGGTCATCTTGATGACAAGCTCGAGTTCATCGAAAACGGAGTTCACTCGCATCTTCTATGATGTTTTTGATGTTGGAAGGTTATGCCGGTTCTTCTCGGTTGGAGGTTTCACTCGCTGTTTTGATGCTACTCGTCGTCTTGTATCCAACAAGCTTGAGTTTGCTCAATTCGGAGCTCATATGCAGAAGTTATGGCAGTTTTGGTTTCCCGTGGAGTATTCCTGTTTTCGTGGAAGTGGCTTTAGGATGGTCCCAGCGGTAGTACCACGGTACCCAGCGGTAGTACCGCTTAGTGGTCACAAGTGGCAGTACTGCTCCGCAGCGGTAGTACCGCTGGTGGGTCCTCAGCAGTAGTACCACTACGGTACCAGGCCCCTACCACGTCGACTCGAGGGGTCATTTTTCGTGTCGGATAGTGCGGTACTTCGCAGCGGCAGTAGGGCGGCAGTACCGCTCACGAGCGATAGGACCGCCCAACCACCGCGGCAGTACCGCTCGGGTCTGTCACCCTCCTGCCCTCCAGACTCCACGGTAGTACCACTGGGGTGAGCAGTAGTACCGCTTATAAGCGGTACTACCGCCCCAAGGTTCATGTTTTGTTGATCCGTTTCCCTGCTTCTTCCGCCCGAGCGGTAGTACCGCTCGTGTGCGGGCTGAGCACATAACTGTTGAATTTTCCCCCTCCTATAAAAGGGGGTCTTCTTCCCCAATGAACCTTATCTTTTGAGCTCGTGTTCTTCCCCCATTGTTGACCTTCTTCGAGCTTGCTAACTCTCAATCCCTCCATGGATTCTTGCTAGTTTTTGAGGGAAAAGAGAGAGGAGATCCAGATCCACATTTCCACCAATCACTTTCTCCTCTATGTGAGGGGAACCCCTTGGATCTAGATCTTGGAGTTCTTGGTGTTCTCCTTCTTGTTCTTCCTCTCATTTTCCTCCCTAGCATTAGTTGCTTCGGTGGGATTTGAGAGAGAAGGACTTGGGCACTCCGTGTGCCCTTGCCATTGCATTTGGTGCATCGGTTTGAGTTCTCCACGGTGATACGTGGAAGTTACAAGTTGAGAAGCTTATTACTCTTGGGTGCTTGGTACCCTTGAGCTTGTTCCTCTTGGGTGCTTGGGCGCCCTAGACGGTTGGTGGTGTTCGGAGCTCAATCATTGTGGTGTAAAGCTCCGGGCAAGCGTCGGGGTCTCGAATTAGGTTGTGGAGATCGCCCCGAGCAATTTGACGGGTTCCGGTGACCGCCCCCAAGGGTTGCCAAAGTGTACGGGTTCGGTGACCGCCCCCAAGGGTTGCCATTTGTACGGGTTCGGTGACCGCCCTCAAGGGTCCCTTAGTGGAATCACGGCATCTTGCATTGTGCGAGGGCGTGAGGAGATTATGGTGGCCCTAGTGGCTTCTTGGGGAGCATTGTGCCTCCACACCGCTCCAAACGGAGATTAGCATCCGCAAGGGTGTGAACTTCGGGATACATCATCGTCTCCGCGTGCCTCGGTTATCTCTTACCTAAGCCCTTTACTTATGCACTTTACTTTGTGATAGCCTTATTGTTTCTTGTCATATATCTTGCTATCACCTAGTTGTTTATCTTGGTTAGCATAAGTTGTTGGTGCACATAGGTGAGCCTAGTTGTTGTAGGTTTTGTGCTTGACAAATTAACCGCTAGGTTTATTCCGCATTTGTTCAAGCCTAAACCGTAATTATTTTAAATTGCCTATTCACCCCCCTCTAGGCGACATCCACGATCTTTCAACGGTCATGAAAGCTAGCGCCACCTCTTTTGCTTTGGTGTTTGCATTGGCGGCCTTGATCTCGAGCTTCTTCCTTTGGACGGCCTCCTCGATCTTGAGCTTCCTCCTCTTAACGGCCTCCTTCATGTCAAGCTTCTTCGTTTGGAGCTCCATGTATGCCTTCATTTGCTCATCTTTTTCTTGGCGCTTCCTCTCGTCTTACTTCCTTTTGGGTCATCATGCCTTGCAAAGTTTCTTGCAAGGCGAAAGATGCCACATAACGCTTCTTGTCCACCTTCGAGTTCGTCTTGTCCCTAGGCCTCTTTACTCCATCTTCATGCCCATCCACGGTCATCGGCTCTCCATGCCTCTTTAGAGCGGCATATTCATCTTTGAACTTGGGGCAAATCTTTGATGAGCGTCCAACAATGGGTGAGGCTGAATGGCTTGTTCTTATGCCGGGCCTTGAAGGCTTCCAAAGCTTGGAATGCTTACACAAACATAGTGAAGGCCACAAATGTAATAGCCAAGGACACGAAAAATGCAACAAACACGAACATGTCATAGGAACGAAGAGAAGAATTTCAAACCAAGTCGCCCACGCCTAGGCCACTCACGGGACAGGCTTCAACACTCTCAAGCACGACACAGAACTTGTTGCATGCTTGTTGTGTGAACAACCACCTCTTTTGGATTGAGTTGACACCATGGGTGCTGATATGTCTCCATCTATCTACTTTTCCTAACGCTTTTCCTCTTGTTATGGACTCTAATTTGCATGATTTGAATGAAACTAACCCAGACTAACGCTATTTTCAGCAGAACTACCATGGTGTTGTTTTTGTGCAGAAATAAAAGTTCTCGCAATGGAACGAAACTTTGCGAGGATTTTTTATACAATAAAAGAGAATTTCTAGAGCCAAGAACCACCGGAGGGGGGCACAACCCAACAGGGCGCACCCCTCCTCCAGGCGCGCCCAGGTGGGTTGCCCCCACCTGGTGGCCCCGCAGACCCTGAAACCGACGCTATAAAATCCTATTTTTCCAGAAAAAATCAGGGAGAAAGAATTATCACGTTCCACGAGACGGAGCCGCCGCCGTCTCCTGTTCTTCATCGGGAGGCCAGATCTGGAGTCCATTTGGGGCTCCAGAGAGGGACATCTTCGATTTTCGTCATCACCAACCATTCTCCAACGCCAATTTCACGATGCTCCCCACCGGGAGTGAGTAATTCCTTCGTAGGCTCGCTCGTTAGTGAGGAGTTGGATGAGATTCGTCATGTAATCTAGATAGTTTTGTTAGGGCTAGATCCCTAGTATCCACTATGTTCTGATATTGATGTTGCTATGACTTTCCCATGCTTAATACTTGTCACTTTTGGCCCGGGTGCCATAATTTCATATCTGAACCGTTTATGTTATCACCATTATATCTATGTTCTAGATCCGATCTTGCAAGTTATAGTGACCTACTACGTGTTATATCCGGCAACCCCGGAGTGACAATAGTCGGGACCACTCCCGGTGATGACCGTAGTTTGAGGAGTTCATGTATTCACCGTGTGTTAATGCTTTGTTCCGGTTCTCTATTAAAAGGAGGCCTTAATATCCCTTAGTTTCCAATAGGACCCCGCTGCCATGGTAGGTAGGACAAAAGATGTCATGCAAGTTCTTTCCATAAGCACGTATGACTATTTACGGAATACATGCCTACATTATATTCATGAACTGGAGCTAGTGCCGTATCGCCCAAGGTTATGACTGTCACATGATGAATATCATCCAACAAATCATCGATCCAATGCCTACGATTTTCTCTTATATTATTCTTGCTAAGTTACTGCTGCTATTGTTATTGTTGCACTTGCTACAAAATCACCGCTATCACTGTTACCGTTACTATTGCTGCTGCTACTATTATCAAAATTATCATACTACTTTGCTACTGATCACTTTGCTGCAGATAACTAATCTCTAGGTGTGGTTGAATTGACAACTCAGCTGCTAATACTTACAAATATTCTTTGACTCCCCTTGTGTCGAATCTATAAATTTGGGTTGAATACTCTACCCTCGAAAACTGTTGCGATCCCCTATACTTGTGGGTTATCAAGACCTTTTTCTGGCGCCGTTGCCGGGGAGCAGAGCTATAATTGTTGAGTCACTTGGGATTATTATTAATTTAGCACTATGAAGACTCTGAAGGATGCTAAGACCAAGTTTTTTCCCTCTAAGACGAGGGGAGGTAAGGAACTGCCATCTAGCTCTGCTTTAGATTCACCTTTTGTTATAAGTAAAATTGCAACACCACCACATGCTATCAATCCTGATATGTCGCAAGTTATTGATGATGCTACTTCTGCTATGAACGATGCTTATGATGATGCTACTACCTTGCTTGATGATAATGTGCCACTAGGTGAATTTCTTGATGAACAACTTGCTAGAGTAAGACAACATGATATTGTTGAAACCGATGATGAGCTTGAAACTGAAAATCTTGAAACACCTACTAGAACTAGCCCTCCTAGATATGAATTGCCAAAGGTATCAGAAGGTTATGTTATGGGTGAGGAGGCAACTAGAGATATTCTTGCTTGTAAGGATAGAGATGATCTAGAGAAATTATTATGCAAGTATAAAGAGAAATCTTTGAATGCTAGAATGAAATGTGATCCTAAGTTTGCTACTTCGAATTCTCTGTTGACCCAGAGTTAATTACTTTGGTTGAATCTGATCCTTACCATGGTTATGAAACTGAAACTGTTGTGGCACATCTTACTAAGTTGAATGACATAGCCACCCTTTTTGCTCATGATGAGAAAATTCGCTATTACTATATTCTCAAATTATTTCCGTTCTCATTAAAGGGTGATGCTAAAGCTTGGTACAATACTCTTGCTCCTAGTTGTGTGCGCAGTCCCCAGGATATGATTTATTACTTTTCTGAAAAATATTTTCCTGCTCATAAGAAAGAAGCTGCCTTACAGGAAATATTTAACTTTGGGAAAATTGAAGAAGAGAGTCTCCCACAAGCTTGGGGGAGGCTTCTCCAATTGCTTAATGCTTTGCCTGGTCATCCTCTTAAGAAAAATGAAATGCTTGATATCTTGTATAACAGACTAACTAATGCTTCTAGGGATTTCCTAGATAGTTGTGCTAGTTGTGTTTTCAGGGAATGAACTATTGGGCAAGATGAAGAATTATTGAATAACATATTGAGAAACTATGATGATTGGACTCTTCCTGAACCACCTACTGAACCCACTCCGAAGAGGAGGGGTATTTTATATCTCAGTCCTGAAGATATGCAAGAGGCAAAGAAATCTAAGAAGGAAAAAGGTATTAAAGCTAAGGATGTAAAAATTTTACCTCCTATTGAAGAAATACATGAGCTTGATACACCACCACGGCCTAAGGTGGTAGAGGTAAATTCTCTAACGAAATTCAATGATAATGATAATCCTCATAATATGCACCCTAGCCAATGCCTTTATGAGTTTGAGAATTACATTAGAAAACAAGATCACTTCAATGCAAATGTTATGAAACAATTGAAATACAATTTTGATATGATTGCTCGCTTGAGTGACTTGTTATTTAGAATCTCAAATGATGTTAGAGGTGTGGGAAAGCATGCTTCTATGGTACAAACTCAGTTAGAACAAGTTGCTAAATCTCAAAGAGAATTGCTTGATGAAATGAATAACAACATACATGACTTTGCTGTTAGAGTTGCAACTAGAGGAGGTAAAATGACTCGGGAACCACTTTATCCTGAGGGACACCCAAAAAAGAATTGAATATGATTCACAAAGGAATAATACCACTGCACCTAGTCCGTCTAAAAAGAAGAAGAAAAAGAAAAATGATTGGACTTTGCATGCTTCTAGTGAATCTGAAGGTAGAAAAACCTCCTGATCATGATAATGATGTTTCTATTTCTGATGCTGAAACTCAATCTGGCAATGAACATTCACCTAGTGATAATGAAAAAGGTAATGCTGATGTTCATGAAGATACTCAACCAAACAATGAAAAAGAACCAGATAATGATGTTGAAATAGAACTAGTTGTTGATCTTGATAACCCACAATCTAAATATAAAAGATATGATAAAAGAGACTTTGTGGCTAGAAAACACGGTAAGGAAAGAGAACGATGGGTTCAAAAACCTATGCCCTTTTCATGGTAAGGTAAGGAAAACACGGTGCACTTTCCGAAGAAACAATTCCAAGTGAATGGTATTAATGTTATTGAAAAATCTCCGACAATCACTATTGGAAGTTTTCAACTACCTCTACCTACTGTTAAAAAGAAATATGAAATGCTTATTGTTGGGGACATTCATATCCCCGTTGAGGTAACTTAGTGATTTACGAAAGTTCTTAGGTTTCATGTCAATCGAAAGTGGTTGTTAATAAGACCTGACCAACCTTATTAATGGATCATTTTTGAGAGGTATGAAGTTGATGAATTTAGTGAGCACTATCTTCTGTCCCTACCTTTTATTTTTTGTTCCTATTAGTTAAATAAAATAAAATGCAATGTTTTGTCTGCTTTCCAAATTTCTCGTGCAATAAAAAATACCTCAAAAATAAAAGTTCTCAGAATGCTCTGAAAATTTAATACGATTTTTTTGTAAATATTTAAGAATTTTGGGTGCAAATAACATGAGAGGAAGGTGCACCAGGTAGGCACAACCCACCTGGGCGCGCCCTGGTGGGTTGTGGTCCCCACGTGGGCCCCCTCACTTATCTCGTCATCCCATATCACCACCTACCTCTAGAAAAAAATCACCATTGCTCTCTCTCTCTCTCTCTCTCTCTCTCTCTCGTGTTCTTGCTCTCAAACCCGCAGAGTTTGAGGGTTTCTACCGTACCCTGTCTGTGGGGGATGAGAGAGGGGTGTCAAGTGTCACCGCTACTAGCTTGCACTTTCCTGTTGTTCATTATTTTGCTCTTTTCATTGCAAACTGCCTGCTTGCAAGAGAGAAGGTGCGTGCACTCAGTGCTCCAGACCTTGCTGTTTTACGTCGTGCACTTGAAGGTGACAACACTTATAGTTTGGGAGCTATTGTAGCATGTCGCCTCCACATTAATAAATCCAAGGGTAAAATACATGGTGGTATTTACGCTACTCGCTTGGCAGCTCACTTTAACATTCAAATACGCAGCATGATTATCCTCTACCCAAGGTTCACCTAGATCGCGCTGCTATGGAATACCACCAGTTTATTGCTATCGATTATCCTAACATCCCTATTCCGTATAACCTGGTTTTCAGTGTGAGAACCCATGATATTATTCCATTACCTGCACCTGCTTTGTTTGATCCTATTGCCAGGGGTGGATACAGGATTATGCCTACGGACATCGTCGCCTACCGGAACAACCTAGCTGCGGTAGAGGAGGAGCCTTAGCAGTGGGATCCACAGGTGCCCGCTCCCCAGCATTTCAACATGGGACCCCATGGCTTCTTCGACTACTGATTACCAAGTTAGGCCAAAAGCCTAAGCTTGGGGGAGTACATATTTCCACCGACATTACATTCATGTTCAAACATTTCATTTCAATTGTTGGTGTTCACACTCTTTCATTGTATTATCCATGCTAAATTTATTTTCTCGCTTTCTTCTTGTGTGTTTGAAAAACTTTGATAAAATACAAAAATATTTCTTGCTTCTTTTCGTTTTTTTCTTCCTAGTTTAAATTGTTGTAGCACTAAAAAGAAAACCCAAAAAGATTTCCTTGTTCTTTTTTACTTGTTGGGAGCTTTCCCGTGTAAATAGTTTTTCTCGTTTTTGCTTTTCCTTTTTTATTTTGCTTGTTCAGGAAAATCAAAAACTCCAAAAATATTTTAGTGTGTTTCTCTGAATTTCTCTTCTTTTTATTGAGTCGTACCGAGGAGAAGACCACGATGAAAATGTTGAGTGGCTCTCATTTGCATAATTGTTAATCTAACAAAGAGCCCATTTATCTTGTCTTCTCCTATTGAATAAAATGTTTGCAGATTCCAGCTTAGTCCATGGAACTCTTGCACTATTATTATTTGCATATCGTTCGGTCGTGCAAGTGAAAGGCAATAATGACGGTATATGATGAGCTGGCCGTGGCAGAGAGAAACGGGTATGAACTCGACTTGTTCTGTTTTTGTAAATATGTTTAACCTAGTATCCATGATTCAACTCATTATGATTACACATGTTTGCAATGACAATTAGAGATTATGGTTTCTCATGCCATGCATAAGTATCTAGGAGTGGACAATGATTTATCTTGGATGTCAACATCGCATTAAAATGATTGTGATGTAGTATGATGATATGGTATCCTCCTCTGAATGTTCGAGAGGCTTGACTTGGCACATGTTCATGCATGTAGTTGAATCAAAACCAACATAGCTTCTATGATATTTATGTTCATGGTGTTCATATCCTACTCATGCTAGTGTCCAATGTTACTTATGCATAATGCATGTACGTGACCATTGTTGCTCTCTAGCTGGCCGCTTCTCAACCTATTTGCTAGCCTTCGCCTATACTAAGTGGGAATTCTACTTGTACATCAACCTGAAACCCAAGTAATTCCAGATGACTCCACCATACCTACCTATATGCGGTATTACACTGCCGTCCTAAGTAAATTTGCATGTGCCATCTCTAAACACTTCAAATAAAGATCCTTTTTGTTCGTAGAATGACAGGAGGTAGTCGGTATCTTCCATGCTAAACAGGTTATTCTCAGGTTGACTGTTTATTCACTCGCCATTGCACGGGAAAAGGAAGGTAATAGCAATGCCCAGTCCCAAACTGCAAAAAGAAAAGAGCTTACAAATAATCAAACAAAAACTACTACGGAGTCATAACCTTTACTTTATCGCTTGGGAACCGCCACTAGCGTGCTTAGCATGGAAGATATAGATAACTGATGGTCGCGAAGTAAACAAGAAGGGTGCACCTATCAAAATATCATTTACCTCTGTTTTAAAAATTTGAGCTCTGGCACCTCTACAAATCACTGCTTCCCTCTGCGAAGGGACTATCCATTTACTTTTATGTTGTGGCATCACCTTCTAAAATAAGCGCCAGAACCTGAGAGCACTGCTATCATGCTGATGCATTGTGTGTAGCTAATGTTGGGTGCATCATGACTGGATCTTTTCTACCATGAATTACAATGTTTAGTCGCTACTTGAACTTTGGAGGTGCTCTGCATTTATGTTTTGCGGTCTCAGAAAGGGCTAGCGAGATACCACTATTGTCATATTATATCATGGTTGTTTTGATAACGTGTTGCTATTTGAGATATCTTATTATTGCTCGCTAGCTGATTATGTCATTGATATGAGTTAATATAATTTTTAAGAGTTATTGTCGACATGGTTAGTTATAATATTGGCGGAAAACCTGGGTGTTGTTTAAGCTTATTTATGCAAACAAGAGCAAAAGAGTTCGTAAAAGTTTTTCTTTTTCACTTTCAGTTTATCAACTGAATTGCTTGAGGACAAGCAAAGGTTTAAGCTTGGGGAAGTTGATACGTCTCCATCGTATCTAGTTTTCCTAACACTTTTCCTCTTATTTTGGACTCTAATTTGCATGATTTGAATGAAACTAACCCAGACTGACGCTGTTTTCAGCAGAACTACCATGGTGCTGTTTTTTGTGCAGAAATGAAAGTTCTCGGAATGGAACGAAACTTTGCGAGGATTTTTTATATAATAAAAGAGAATTTCTGGAGCCAAGAACCGCTGGAAGGGGGCACCTGGGTGGGCACAACCCACCAGGGCACGCCCCCCCTCCAGGCACGCCCAGGTGGGTTGTCCCCACCCGGTGGCCCTGCAGACCCTGAAGCCGACGCTATAAAATCATATATTTCTAGAAAAAATATAGGAAGGAAGAATTATCGCATTCCACGAGACGGAGCCGCCGCCGTCTCCTGTTCTTCATCGGGAGGCCAGATCTAGAGTCCGTTTGGGGCTCCAGAGAGGGGGATCTTCCATCTTCGTCATCACCAACCCTTCTCCATCGCCAATTCCTCGATGCTCCCCACCGGGAGTGAGTAATTCCTTCGTAGGCTCGCTAGTCGGTGAGGAGTTGGATGAGATTCATCATGTAATCTAGTTAGTTTTGTTAGGGCTTGATCCCTAGTATCCACTATGTTCTGAGATTGATGTTGTTATGACTTTGCCATTCTTAATGCTTGTCACTTTGGGCCCGGGTGCCATGATTTCAGATCTGAACCGTTTATGTTATCACCATTATATCTATGTTCTAGATCCGATCTTGCAAGTTATATTCACCTACTACATGTTATGATCCGGCAACCCCGGAGTGACAATAGTCGGGACGACTCCCGATGATGACCGTAGTTTGAGGAGTTCATGTATTCAACGTGTGTTAATCCTTTGTTCCGGTTCTCTATTAAAAGGAGGCCTTAATATCCCTTAGTTTCCAATAGGACCCCGCTGCCACGGGAGGGTAGGACAAAAGATGTCATGCAAGTTCTTTCCATAAGCACGTATGACTATTTACGGAATACATGCCTACATTATATTTATGAACTGGATCTAGTGTTGTATCGCCCTAGGTTATGACTGTCACATGATGAATATCATCCAACAAATCATCGATCCAATGCCTACGATTTTCTCTTATATTGTTCTTGCTAAGTTACTGCTGCTATCGTTACTGTTGCACTTGCTACAAAATCACTGCTATCATTGTTACCGTTACTATTGGTGCTGCTACTATTATCAAAACTATCATACTACTTTGCTACTGATCACTTTGCTGCAGATAATTAATCTCCATGTGTGATTGAATTGACAACTCAGCTGCTAATACATACAAATATTCTTTGGCTCCCCTTGTGTCGAAAATATAAATATGGGTTGAATACTCTACCCTAGAAAACTGTTGCGATCCCCTATACTTGTGGGTTATCAGGTGCTCGCAAACTTGTAGGGTGGAAACTTTCTCCGTTCATGAAAGATCGTATGAACTCCCCCCCCCCCAAACAACACCTTTTTACTCGGCACCGGTCGTGGGATTTCTCCCTATTTTCTTCCAACTCTCGTAAATCGACTTGTCGTCGTCTTTGGTGTATGATCCCGAGTGAATGCTTTGCTTCATCTTTTGTGCATTGGCTCTTTGGGTGAGCTCATCGATGAATAATGACTCTTCCTCATTATCTACGCTCTCTTCTTCCCTTCGCAATAGATGTCTTCATGCCATGAGTTGCCATGGTCGTCGGCATCTTCATCTTGGTTGCCGTGGCCAATGTCATCGGCCTCTTCATGTTGGTTGCGCCCGTCATGGCTTGGGTCTCATCGGGATCGAAGCCTTGGCCTTGCTCCTCGGGGTGGAAGGCTTGGCCACGACCCTCGTAGATGACGTTCTCCAGGAAAGCTTTGAAGTCATGGTCATCTTGCGCAGGCGTCGGGGAGGGCGTTCCGTCGAACAGGTTGTGGGTATCGGAAAGGTTGGCCGTAGGAATCGCCCGGGGCTGCTTGCTTTACATCCCGGTAGCTGACTGGCCGGCGACAACCGACCCAGGCATGACATTCAGGTAGATGATGGCTGTGGGATGGGGGAGGCCGGTGCGATCATGATGCCGCCCGGTGACATGGAGAAGCGGGTCACACCATGCTCATGCGCAGGATGAACACACCCGTTTTTGGTGTTGTGGAGGAGCTCATCGA
Source organism: Triticum aestivum (assembly GCF_018294505.1). Lineage (NCBI taxonomy): Eukaryota > Viridiplantae > Streptophyta > Magnoliopsida > Poales > Poaceae > Triticum > Triticum aestivum. Next base: position 169,686,537 of record NC_057814.1, on the reverse strand, counting down.
CTGGCCCTGTGGAGGAAGAACGGCCAACGAGCATGTGCTCGCCACGGCCATGGCAGCGGCGGAGAGAATGGTAGGCGCGGATCGGCTAAACCCTAGCACAAGAAGGGTGTGCGTCATCGCTACCTACGTGGCCTTGGCGACGAGAACCCCGTTGTCCCCAACTGCTGCTTTGTGTTGCTCGGCAGCGGCCTTGAGGGCGAACTGGGCCGTGGCTTTCCTGTCCGCCTGAGCGGCCCTCCGGGCTCTCCTCTTGGCCGATTCATAGTCGAGTCGGTCAAGCTCCACCGACGTGAGCTCCGCCCTCACCTTCCTCTTCTTCTTCGTCACGGTATGAGCGAAGGTAACGGCTGGGACGATGGCAGTGGGTTGCTACGGGGCACCGACCATGGAGCGGGGAAGGGCGGGAGGGGTTTTTGGGATAAAGGGGGAAATGGAAACGTTGTGTCCCTGACGGGCGAGCCAGGGGAGGACAAGGGCGCGCGTCCCGCCCGCCCGTTCCTTGTCCATTTCGACGCAAACGTGGACCAATTTTGGGATGGAAACGAGTCACAGACGGAAAAAAACAGATGCCCATCCATTTGTGGGTGCGCGTTGGGCCGTGATTTGTGTCCGTTTTGACCCAAATGGACGCGGCCAAATGAAATGGGTCACGCGTTGCAGTTGGCCTAAGGCATGGTTGATAGTTGTTGTTGCTCCTTACTCTCCGCCTGAAAGTATCACTACAAAAAAATACACTTCCATGATGACACGTGTTTGTCACAGTAGGTCACGTATTCTGGAATGCATGTACATCCATGACAAATTTATGACAGAATCAAGATAGTCATACCTGTGCAGTCATAGAAGTGTTCCATGACATTACCAAAATTATCATCACGGAAGTGTCCACTTCCATTAGGATAAATCGCGTGTCACAGAAGTGCTTTCGTCAAGGGTGACCAACACGTGGCATCCACCGTAACGGAACGCCGTTAAGCTATCGGGTCCGGTTTTGGATCTGATAACCCGTTAACAGCCCCGACCAATGGGGATTTTCCACGTGTAAAATCATCATTGGCTGGAGGGAACACGTGTCGGCTCGCCGTTGGGACAGATGTCATCCACTCATTGGACCCAAAGCGCCTATGATACATCGACACGTGGCACGGCCCAACAAAGGCCCATTCCTGTGAAAAGGCCGGCCCGTTTGACTTGGTCAAAAGGTGGCGGGCCGGCCCACGGAAAGCCTGTTAACGGCTTGTCCGCATATAGCCCATTTACAGCCCGCTAACCCAGGACCCGTTTACGGCCTATCCGAATTAGGCCCAGTAGCGTCATCTCGGCCGTCCAATATAATTCCAGCCCGTTTTAACTTCCGGCCCATGTATGGCCCATGACGTCTTTCGGCCCATATGAGGCCCTTTGTAACCCTCGGCCCATTAACGGCCCGTGGTAAAACTGGCCTGTAATGAACAGTGTATCACTTTATACCCATTAACGGCTCATTATACCGTTGGGCCGTTTGTAGCCCATGTTATCTTTCGGCCTTCTTAGGGCCCATTTATTCTTGGGCTCATTTCCCGCATTCGTTTACTTACGGCTCGTTACAGGCCTTTTCTGCTTGTGGGCCAAATTCAGCCCGTGGATACAGTCGGCCTGTTTGTGGCCTGTTAATCTGTTGGGCCATTTTCATAGCATCATCAAATACGGCCGATTAACGGCCCGTTATGGTCAGCCCATAAAACGTACGATTTCCACTCTAGCCCGTTTACGGCCCCTTATACGGCCCGTACAAGGCCCATAGATGAGACGTTCCGTAGAAGGCCCATTGACCCGACGGCCCACAGAAGGCCCATTGATCCGACAGCCCATAGAAGGCCCATGGATCCGCTGGACCATAGAAGGCCCATGGATCCGACAGCCGATAGAAGGCCCACGGATCCGACAGCCCATAGAAGGCCCACGAATCCGACGGCCACAGAAGGCCAGGGATCGTCCGTCCCGTAGATGGCCCATGGAACGTATGGCCTGTGGAGGGCCATGGTCACTACAACGTTTGGGCGAGTTGGCCCCCGTTTGAACAATATAGCATATTCAAAGAATTATCCTACTCTATACTATCACCTCTAAAAAACATACACTATACAGTAAAGAGACTAAGGCATAGAAACGTAGAATAATCCTACACTATACAATAAAGAAATTACAGCCGATTATACCCACTGGGCATTATGGTTCGGCACCAGTGATAATAAAGCATACACAAACATCAAATTACATACACTGGGCAAATACAGCTCATACATCATGGACGTGCATGAACATAACTTACCATTTGAACTATAATCTCTTCAGAAAATAGGATTGGCCGGATTTAGATAGCACAAATTTCAGTCTGCAAAATCTCCAACTCCTTCGTTGTTACCTCAGTGTCTTGTTTCATTTTTTTGACTCCTGCATCTAATACCTGCATGTCCAGTCTCAACTTGTTGATTGTACGTTCAGAATCATGTACACGTTGTCTTGCCACCTCTAGTTTATGCTCGAGAACATCAGCACATTCCAATTCCAATCCATAATCATTCGGTAACGGCCATGCCGCACTGCTCGCAGATCTTTGTGTTGATGTCACTTCATCCTGAAATGTTTCTGTAAGTACACATGACTAGGGCAAAAATATAGTTACAACAGTGAAGCGAGCAAGACAGACTATTTTGTACATGGCAAAACAGGACTAACAATAATGTTACATGTTATGAAGCATAAGTAGGTGATATTTTAAAAATTATAAAAAAGGTAGTCTGTGCAGCCTGCATACAGAAATCTCCCTTAGCTCACCAGAGGAGCATGATGTTGGGGCCCAATCCAAAACACAGACAAGTTACAAATTTAGACAGCACGTTGCGTAGAAGTAAGCAAGCAGTTGGCCATTCTGTAGCTCAATAAAGTCTTAGGGAGCATAATGAAAACCACAGGATTTCATACAAACATACTACAGCAAACAAAACTATGCAATCATTAGCCTAGTATAAACTAGATTGTGAGCCTCATTCAATAATAGTTGGTTAATAGACTTCAAAGCTTCAGGCACACTTCGGCAGAGTAATTAAATGGTAAGGCCTTTAATTATGTCAACTAATAGTTATACAAGTACCCAACATCAGGCATCATTCTTTGGGCATCTCATTAACTGAGGACAAATAAACCAATTGAAAAGAGCAAATTAACTATGCCTGGAACAAACAAGGAATTGAACTATTGAGTTGGATATAGTGACTTACCTTAACAGGTTGAAGAGGCTCAGCGCAGCTCCTACTTCTCTTGCAAGGCTCCTTCCTAACATCTTGTACTTGGAAATCCTCAATCTTATCTTCATTGCACCCCCTCTGCAAGGTGACACAAACTAGTTACTCGTCTCCTTGGAAGATAAATATGCATACTTTCCAGTCTGTGAACACAAAAGGATGAGATTATAACAAAACAACACCACATAATGAAACATGCCGATCTCTTGCACTTGCACACAATGAAATGAGCATTTACTATGTCCGCACTACGTAAAAACTAGGCATACCTTCGAACTGGATCTCCAGGTACTTTTGGAGAGCCTACTTTAGTGTACAGCCAAACCTTTATGTCACCTATGAGTTAGAAAAGGCCCCACTACAGCAGCCCTTAGTGTTTAAATCGTTGATAAGCTCTATTAGAGTGTTAGGTCAAGAACAATAAGTAATCAAAGCAAACAGTCCTAGTATGGCTGGCTGATGCAAACAAGCAATTGAACAGATGTGTGAGCAAATCATACATATCAAGAAAAGAAGCAAAGAAGGAGGCACTACAAAAAAAAGACACATCCGTGACATTTTGGGCCGAACGAATTTTTTTCTGTCATACATATGACACTTCTATGACGATAATTGTGACAAAACCCGGTATCATCATAGATGTGGTGGGCTCCTACTTATATGACAAAAAATCATGACAGAAAATGGGCTTTTCGTCCTGGGCGGGCCGGAGACGCAGCTGCATGACATTCTTTGGGCCGTCCATGACGGAAAAAACCATGGTAGAAGCAAGGGCGAGGAAAATTTCGGGGAGTTCCCGGTTACGGTGGGAGGTCGGGGGCCGAGCGATGCGCGTTTCTCTCGTACACGTACGCGCGTGTGTGCGAGGCGTTGGCTCTAACTGAACCCGAGCGAGGCGTTGGGCTCTAACTGAACCCGAGCGATTGCACTTCAGGCTACGCGTTACTGAACCCGAGCGATCGATCGATGGCTGTTAACTGAACCCGATCGAGCGATTCCTTCGCTACTGCTGCTAACTGAAGTCGATCGATGCTGCCTCTGGATGAACAGTGAGCGTTGTTGGGGGGTTTGGATGAACAGTTCTCAGTGGGGGTGGATGAACAGGACCCCGTGGTGTTGCCTCTGGATGAACAGGACCCCGATCGATCGAGCCGGTTGGGGCTGGATGAACAGGACCCCGTGGAGGGCAGGATGAACAGGACCACCCCGTGCAGGGCAGAATGAACAGTAGACGGTGGAGGGCTGGATGAACAGTAGCCCGTGGAGGGGTGGTTGAACAGGAGCCCATGGAGAGGGTTGGTTGAACAGTAGCCGGTGGAGTAGCGCGTGGTGGAGGCTGGATGAACAGGAGCCTGTGGATGAACAGTCGCAGGTGGAGGCTGGAGGAGGTCGACGGTGGATGAACAGTAGCCCGTGGAGGCTGGAGGGGGTCGACGGTGGAGATGAACAGTATCCCGTGGAGTCCCGTTTTGCGGTACGCCACACCCCTCCCGATGAACAGGACCCCCGTTTCGACCGTAGCGCTCCAACACAAGTCCGTTTCCTCCGTTTTGCGGTATGCCACACCCCTCCCGATCAACAGGACCCCCTTTTCGACGGTAGGAGGTCCGTTTCCTCCGTTTTGCGGTACGCCAGACCCCTCCGGATGAACAGGATCCCGTTTCAAACGTGGCCGGTCGAACACAAGGCCGTTTCCTCCGTTCTGCGGTACGCCAGGCCTCGTTTCCATCGGCTGTTCCGTCCAAGCCCTCCCGATGAACACGACGACGCATTCCGTTCCGACCCAGTCGGTTGGCTCCCACGCGTTCCGTTGCCTCCCGATGAACACGACGCATGCCGTTGCCTCCCCATGAACACGACGCATTCCCTTGCCTCCCCATGAACACGACGACGACGCTGTTTCTCCGTTCCGACCCAGCCATGTACACGAGCACTGGCCGTACGTATGCGCGAGTAGTTTCGAGACCCCGCCCGTATGTACACATACGTGGCCGTATTTTCTTTCTTGCACCCTGGCCGCTGTACATATGTGTACATGCTACGTGCACGCCTCTACTGCGACACGTACGCGCCTCTACTACGACACGTGCGCGCCTCTACATCCACCAGTATATATGTACGTACACGTCCGCGACCAGAATGACAACGCTACGTACCCTTCGACCAGGTGGGTCCCGACTGTCAGGCACTTCCTTGCCTGCGAAGATGTAGCTGGTGGGTCCCAGCAGTCAGGGGGCGAATCGTTTTTCTTTTGCTCGGACGCACTTCCTTGCGTGCGAAGATGTAGCTGGTGGGTCCCAGCAGTCAGGGGAAAACGTTTTTTTCGTGAAATACGGTGGCCCGTCCGGTGGGTCTCAGCTGTCAGGTGGAGGAATAATTACTTTGCACGTAATAAGGAGGCACTTCCTTGCTGCGGCCGTGGACCCAGCTGTCAGCCTCTCCACGTACAGTCCACATCCGATGGAAGTCGTTCCTTGACCCCGTTGGCCACGCCGCGCCGAGAGCACCAGGGCGGTGGACGATGGCTAGGCCTAGGAAGGGGACGACGCGGAGCCGGGGAAGACGTGGCAGTGGATGCCCACGCGTAGAGGAGTACGAGGGTTCACTGGTTCGCTGCGGTGTGAGGCTGCCGTCGCCGCAGAATAACAGGGGGTGTGGGTGAGTAGAGGGATGGCCTGGCCAGCGGTGGGAGTAGTAGGGGGTAGTGAGGCCTCCGCCGCATCGCAGCCGGCCACGGGAGGAAGCAGCACGAGGCACGACCGGCGCTGGTTTGGGCGGCTGGAGCAAGAAGACCAGAGGTTGAAGAAGCACTACGGCCGTTGGATGGACATCGTACGATCACTGGAGCTAGAATCGTGCATATTGACTAAGTTGACAAAGCCCTCCGTCCCCGTCAACTTAGTAGGCCCACAAGTCAGCCTGCCACTATACTGGTCCCAGCTAACAGGGGGAGTATTCATTTTTTGTGCGTAATAAGGAGGCACTTCCTTGCGTGCGAAGATATAACTGGTGGGTCCGAGCTGTCAGCGGCGGTAACATTTTTTCGTGAAATACGGAGGCCCTTTCGGTGGGTCCGTAATGTCAGGTGGAGGAATCATTATTTTGCGCGTAATAAGGAGGCATTTCCTTGCGTGCGGCAGTGGACCCAGCTGTCGGCCTCTCCACGTACAGTCCAGTTCAGATGCATGTCGGTCGTTGACCACGTTGACCAGGCCGCACCGAGAGCACCAGGGCGGTGGACGACGGTGAGGCCTAGGAAGGGAACGACACGGAGGCAGGGAAGACTCGGCAATTGTTTCCCACGCGGGGGGGAGTACGACTGTACGAGGGTTTACTGGTTCGTCTGCTGTCGCCGGAGAATAACGGCAGGTGTGGGTGAGTAGAGGGATGGCTAGGCCAGCGATGGGAGTACGATGGGGCGGTGAGGCCTGCACGGCACATCGGCCGCGGGGAGGAGGGAGCAGGCAGTCCCGCCGGCGCTTGTTTGAGCGGCTGGAGCAGGAAGAGCAGAGATTGAAGAAGCACGACGGCCGTTCGATGGACATCCAACAGTCACTGCTTGTGCGTCAATCTTTTTTTAGGAAAGCCTCAAATATGTGGAAAACAGCATACAACCCATCTGCCATTATTTCTAATAATTTACAGCCCATTTGCTAATTCTTAAGGTTTTTTTTGGAGCCCATATTCTTTTTGTTAGCATTACAGCCCATATTGTGGCCACGGTTAAAAAATTATACGAAATTTTGCATATTTTGGTGCGGTCCGAACTGTTTTTAATCCCGAAATTTCGACTCACATTCAAACTGATTTAAAAAATAAATGTATATCAATATAAAATCCAACAAATTCTCCACGCATAAAAATTAATGTAATTTAAAATCTCAAAATGAAAAAAAAGATATTTGAAACTAATTGCCGGTTTGATGTGTTTTAAAAATGTACAGCCCATTTCTCATTACTGATAGGCCATTTTCTCGGCTAGCCGAATGAAGCTCTCCTCGTCTTGAAAGATTTGCAGCCCAACAGGCCTGACAAAGCGACTTACTTGGCAAATCACAAAAAAACTGGGCTGTGGCCGTGGACCCAGCTGTCAACCTCTCCACGTACAGTACTCTTCTGATGGAAGTCGGTCATTGACCACATTGACCACGCCGCGCCGAGAGCACCAAGGCGGTGGACGACGACGAGGCCTAGGAAGGGGACGACGCGGAGCCGGGGAAGACGCGGCAGCGGATGCCCACACGGAGAGGAGTACGAGGGTTCACTGGTTCGGCTGCGGCGTGAGGCTGTCGTCGCCGCAGAATAACAGGGGGTGTGGGTGAGTAGAGGGATACCCTGGGCCAGCGGTGGGAGTAGTAGGGGGCGGTGAGGCCTCCGCAGCATCACAGCTGGCCACGAGAGGCAGGAGCACGCGGCACGACCAGCGCTGCTTTGGGCGGCTAGAGCAAGAAGACCAGAGGTTGAAGAAGCATTATGGCCGTTGGATGAACATCGTACGGTCACTGGAGCTAGAATCGTTCATATTGACTAAGTTGACAAAGCCCTCCGTCCTCGTCAACTTAGTAGGCCCACAAGTCAGCCACCCACTATGGTGGGTCCCAGCTTGAAAAGGGGTATTCATTTTTTGGTGCGTAATAAGAAGGCACTTCCTTGCGTGCGAAGATATAGCTGGTGGGTCCGACCTGTCAGCGGGGGGAACGTTTTTTTCACGAAATACAGAAGCCCTTCCCACGTACAGTGCATAATAAGGAGGAACTTTCCTTGCGTGCGACCATGGACCTCGTGGGTCCCAGCCGTCAGGCTCTCCACGTACAGTCCTCTTCCGATGACTCTCGTATGTTGACCACACCGCGCCGAGCGCACCGAGGCGGTGGACGACGGCGAGGCCCCAGACTGGAACGACCCGGAGATGGGGAAGATGCGGAAGTTGAGTCGCAGACGGAGAGGAGTGGGAAACTTGACTAGTTCGGGTGCGGGGTGGGCCTACACTCGGCAGAGAATAACAGGAGATGCGGAGTGGAGGGATGGCCTGGCCGTCGGCAGGGTAGCGTTTCGCTGAGGAGCGCAAAACAACACCGCTGGACACCGAAGGCTGGAGCAGGCGGTTCCGGCAGCGCTGGGGGAAGAAGACGAGAGATTGAAGAAGAATGCCGGCCGTTGGATGTAAATCCAACGCCTTCTTAGGCTTCGACCTACTGGCCCACATGTCAGCCAGTCCATTTGTTTTTTAGTCCATTTGGTGGGCTGGGTGAAACAATGATGTAGCATCTATGCAGCCCGTTTAAATCCCATTTGCATTTTTCTCGAAATCCGCGGACTTGCTGGGCTGGGTGAAAATATCATGTTGGGCTAGACGGAGAAATGTTATAAAAACATAAACACATGATTGCACGTCAGTAAAATCTTTGCAAGCTTATGTATGCAATCACTAGGAGTTAACTTGCCAAGTTATATATAAACAATTGTTATTATTATTTTGTAAGAACTTTCAACTTACGAAATAAAATATCATTTTAATTTGATGAGTTAATAGTACGTGGGGTATTATTATTTTTTAGGCTAGACGTGGGACAGTTGAGTTGGTTCTAGGGGAAAGTACTGGGAGAAAACTCAGTTTACATCAAAAAAGAAAGTGGGAGAAAATTCAGAGACCTGCTGGGTCCACCTGAGGAGGGGAATATGTTGGGAGGAAGGAGATTCAAAGCACGGCAGCTGAGTGAACTAGTTTTTTTTATGGATAAGTGAACTAGTTTACATACATAAGCAAATAGCCACTAAAAAAAGTAATCAAGTTAATGGGTTCTTAAAAGAAATATTTCGGACAAAACAGATAATTACGACACATAGGCTAATGCATGAAACACTCAGATGATAAAGGTGCTTATAAACAGATAAAGTACAACATCTAGACCTTCCTGGCACGCTTGATCATGATGTTGCGGCTGTCCGTGTACTCGTCGGTTACGGGAAGCAGACACGCCCTCATGTCCAAGATCTGCCTGTACATGTCGTAGCATGCGTATGCGTCCTTGGCCGCGTAGGTTATGTAGGCTAGATTCAGAGGTACCTCCCACATGTTCAGGTCGTCTTCTTTCATGTTAGCGTATCAGGGGTCGATGATGGTCTCAGCGAGGTCAACCACGGAGTCCTTCTCCTGCCCGTAGCTGATGATCTTGTATTGCTTCTGGATGTCGACAAGCTTGTTGCACCAGATGGCTGAATCGTCGCGTTCTTCCTTCTCTCCACCGTAGCGAAGGTGCAGTCGGCGCTGCCGATGAAACGGGCGAATGCTCCAGAACCTGGTGCAGCCATAGGACTGAGGCGAGGCAGAGCTTCACCGAGTCCGTATCGTTGGTGTACATCACATTCAACTTGGTGCAGCCATAGGACTGAACGGCGAACTCAAAGGAGAACTCCTTGCTGAAGTCCATATCCAGCAGGCTCACCCCTCGGATCGCCATTGGAGTCTCTTCGAGTGAACGAGTGTGTAGGCGGCGGCAGCAGTTCGTTTTTCAGCTCTTGGGGAACTGGATTCAATAGTAAGCTGAGTGTGTACAGGCGACAACAGTTACTACCCCTCCCTCATCCGCTGCACGCCCGGCAGAAGATGCACCCTCGGCCACACGTCGGTTCATGAGCGGGTCTGTATTGGTACTGTAATAACAGGAGTTAGTGGTCACTTTACTTAAATTTAATTAGCTTTAATAGAAATTTATACTTAAAACAAGCAAGGCATTCGCTCGTTCTATCAGTGCCACAGGATCAACATGCACAACAATTAGAATTATTATTCTCAGGACGCTCATGATCAGCACATTTGTCGCACTTTCACAAAGATAATACTACCAAGTTTGAACTGTTTGTTATGGTTGTTGTCCTCTGCATCATCATGCCGTGTTTCCCAGCTTGCAAGATTCAGAACCAACAAATAAGATCCAAATAATAAGTACAACAAAGATGCCTACACATCTCATTGATTCCCAGCTTGCAAGATTCATAACCAACAAATAAGATCCAAATAATAAGTACAACAAAGATGCCTACACATCTCATTGATTCCCAGCTTGCAAGATTCAGAACCAACAAATAAGATTCAAATAATAAGTACAACAAAGATGCCTACACATCTCACTGATTCCCAGCTTGCAAGATTCAGAACCAACCCATTAGAGCCTTTTGCTAAAGTGAATATCGGGATTAAATCCATCTTGGCTAGCCATGTCATACAATCGAAGAACTTGGCGAATGCTCTTGACCGTCACAACATGTGTAGTTGAGTATTCCTGTTTGCACAACGCACATAATAAAGAGCATGATTACTATAATAGTGGCACTAGTGGAAGTCAACCTGCAGCTCCAATCGATGATTCAATTCATGCCACTTTTTCTACAGTTCGCCTGAAATGAAGCAAAGATTGCATCATTCAGCTACGGCTCATCTTGCAAAGGCTAATAAAATGTTCCACGAGATTACCAGCAGAATTTGACGGAGATTTTGGAAACTCCAATCACCATTTTGCGCAGTTCCACCAAAATTGAGAGATGTTGCCCATGTAACATTTTAGTTGAACTGCACAAGGCACTCATTCCAAAAAAGTGTTTTGTGCAGTTCACCAAAAGGTCACAATAGCAACAAGGTGAAATGGAAATCCCTATCTGCACAAAAAGATAGAAATTAAACAGTTGCTGGTCAATAAGAATATACGAAACATATACAAAATGAATAGAAGCATCTTAATTATGTTCATGGCAATCACGCAAGGACAGTAGAAATTTGAAAACGTCAGCAATGCTTCATGTTACCAGTAGCATTACGATGAACAATGAGATTCCTCAAATATGGGATTACTTTAATGGTGGCATTGCTTGTTTACCAGACACAGTAAATCAACATCAGCTAAAGAGTTGGTTTAAGGGCATGGGACCGTGGGGACACCAGGACACTCAGCAGCGTAAAGGAGCAACTTACTTATCATACTGGGGAAAACAGCAGGAGTGCCATTTGTAACACAGTTTAATTGCATCTTATCACTGGAGGCATTAGATTAACAATAACACTGGTTAGACATGTCCCTAAGGTAACAGTGTGATCGCTTCATTTTACATGCGCCCTTACATTAACAATAGCAAAAGGTTGGTATAAGGACATGCGACAGTGGACGCATCAACACAATGTACCTACAAGGAGGCATAAAGTGGTGATGCCGAGTTTGTTCATGCTATGTGAGGGCAGCAAACCTAATCCTGGAGACCTTGTACTATGTGAGGGCAGCAAATCTAATCCTGGAGACCTTTTACTATGTGAGGGCAGCAAATCTAATCCAGGAGACCTTTTACTATGTGAGGGCAGCAAATCTAATCCTGAGACATTTTACTATGTGAGGGCAGCAAATCTAATCCTGAGACCTTTTACTATGTGAGGGCAGAAAATCTAATCCTGGAGACCTTTTACTATGTGATGGCAGCAAATCTAATCCTGGACATACTCTGTTGACTTGTCCACCAGCCGCCACTTTCTATCCTTTTTTCAACCAATAATAGATCTGTTCCTTATCCAGTTTGTACTGCGTTTTCCCATTATTTCCCTTTTCAACCAAGAGACCGGTTGGGTATCCGGTCTCTACTACTTTCACCATATTATTTCCTCTTTGAATCAAGTCCTAGATTCATGCTACAACTGCCCCCTTTCTTTGTTGTTTGACCAAAGCCCTAGATTCGAATGCATGAAGTAGCTTTACCTCTAATAATACTAAAAATTTAGGTGGCTTTGGAAGAGCTGATGGGAGTAGAAAAAGATGCACATGCAGACAAGTGGGGAGCTGGGGCAGTAGAGCAAGGCCGCTTTCGAAGAACTTATACCTGAGGGTCGCCGGGATGTCGGCGGTGGCAGGTCGGATCTGCGGACAATACGGCAGGGAGGAAGAAGGGTCGGAGGACCTCCCGAGCCGGCGCTGTGTCGGAGAGAACGACACGGGCAGAGGATCGGGCCCCTCCGGCAGCTGTGGGTTTCCTCCCTCGGCGGCGATGACCGCATGAACGATGTTCCTTTTAGTCCTCTACACACACCGGCCGAAGGCATCCGGCCGGATCTGTGACCAGCGGTGAGCAGAGAGAAAATGTCGCTACCGCTGTCTTGTTTATATCTGGAGAGGATGAGAGAATGAAGAGAGCAACCCTAGTAAAGCAAGCGCTCAGGCCCCTGCGTCCATATATAGTGGAGTGATTATCTTTTTTCTCTCCACAACAAGCGTTTCAATTTGTGTACGTGGCATTAAAGAAAAGAAACTCTCTATTTAAGGTGACTACTGTACGACTCCTACTTACTACTAGTAGTACTACAGTATTGTTCACTTGTGCTCCCCGCCCCTCCATTCATTGAACAACCCCACGGGTGAATAAACATACAGTAAGTATTGTATTTATATAGAACGAACAAGTTCGAACTATTTTCGCGTAGTTAAAAGTTGAGGGCGAGGCTTTTCCCAGGCAGTACGTGCGGCATTTTTCAGGTAGGCAGTTTGACAGAGAGGCGAGGAGGGTGAGCGAGTGGGGCTGTGCGATTTGACGGTGCGTTACTGCTGGAAAGACTTGTGATATGACCACTCACTATAGTCATGCATTACTGGCGCTCCGACCGGGGTGATGCCCCCCTTCCGTTCCACGCTCTAATCTGGTGCATGACACGTCGACCCGGATGCTGGCTCTCCCACATGTCGGAGTAGTAAGAAGGAGCAAAGAATGATGTGGTATATACTAGTACTATACTAGAGTACTACTCAGGTCGGAGGAGTGCAAACCACGGCAGCCCAGTGAACCAGAAGTGCGAACCACGGTAGCCCAGTGAACCAGCAGTAGAAAACAATGTGGTGATATGGCCATAAAAAACAATGTGCTACGGTCCACACTGTAGCATGTACAGTAACACTCCTCTTTGTTTGGATCCCTGAGTTAGAGCTAGTTTGGGTTAAAATAGCCTCAAATTATCGAAACAAGAGGGGTTAGTTTGAGCTAGTTTGCTCTAACCCAGCTAAAAAAACTAGCCCGGTGGAGAGGTTCTAATTGGATTAGTTATCCTCGAGCCCACTAAAAGAGAACTAAAAAATCTCCCCTGCCCGCACCAGATCGCTCCCCCCTCTCGCACGACTCCTCTCTGTTCCCCCGCTCGCCCTCTCTCTCCTCCGGCCGCCCTCTCCTTCCGGCCTCCACCGCCCTACTCCGGCCGCCCTCTCCCTCCGGCCTTCGAAGGTCGCCCCGCTGCCCCTTCACCAGTCGTTTTTCTCCCTCTGTCGTGCGCGGCGGCGGCGCATCTACCAGGGAGGTCGCGAGAGGGGTGAGTTTGTTCGTTCCTTCTCTGTCTCACGGCCATATCATTGATCTTGCTTGCTCTAGCGCTAATTCTGATTTGGAAAAGTAGATCCTGATCAAACTTGGTATAGATTTGTGGTGCACGCATGGAATTGTTTGATGCTTCTTGAGGAGGTAATAAATCTTTCTAGAGGCCCAAAGATTCAGGTCACCTTTCTAGGTATTTCAATTTCAGGCTTGCATTATTTCTAGAGGCCCAAAGATTCAGTTCACCTTTCTAGGTATTTCAATTTCAGGCTTGCATTATTTCTAGAGGCCCAAAGATTCAATTCACCTTTCTAGGTATTTCAGTTTCAGGCATGCATTATTTCTAGAGGCCCAAAGATTCAGTTCACCTTTCTAGGTATTTCACTTTCAGGCTTGCATTATTTCTAGAGGCCCAAAGATTCAGTTCACCTTTCTAGGTATTTCAGTTTCAGGCTTGCATTATTTCTAGAGGCCCAAAGATTTAGTTCACCTTTCTAGGTATTTTAGTTACAGGCTTGCATTATTTCTAGAGGCCCAAAGATTAAGTTCCTAGTCGGCGGCAAGCGGCCCTGCTACCCATGCCGGTGTCGACCTCAACTCGCAAGGGCCGGCGTCGAAGGGGTTCCCGGGGCTTGGGCTCTACAGAGCCTTCCTCCAGAGCGACGATGGCGAGCTCCTCCCTCGGTGCGTAAGGGGCTCCGGGCTCCCTCCCTATCGTGAATGACTTCCGTGATGAGTTAGCTCATTCTTTGTTTCATGAAGTGTTTTTTTATTTTGTGAAGCTTGATTGACGACTTGTATGTTTAAGTGGGATATCTCATTTGTATGGACAAAGTAAAAATTATCATGTTTTGCATGCTTGATTTGTATAGATGGTTCGTTAATGTCAATTGTGAGCGGGAGGAGGCCACAGAAGAGCCGGCCACACCAAGAGGGTGCTTGGATCCAAGGGACTTATTTTAGTCTGACTAAAAATAGTCTCTTTAAGAGGCTAAAGTTCCAAGCACCCCTGACTAAAGAGGGGCTAAAACTAGTCTTGAGACTAAAAAAATTTAGTCATGGGTACCCCTACTAAAATGTGGATTAGTCCTCTCTCTCCTCATTTAACTCCTCTCCTTTAACACAGGCGAGTTCTGGATTGGAGGGTTTGGAGGATAATAAATGCTCATTAACTTGATTTTAGTCTCTTTAGTATTTGGATCCAAGCATGGGTGAGGCTAGCAAGTTTTAGTCCCACTACTTTTAGTCATGGAACTAAAACGTAACCAAGCACCCTCCAAATCCGGCAGGAAATAGGGTCCAAAGTAGTCAAATGATTGAGATAGAGCATTTATTGTCAATCTAACCCTGCCATCCATACACCTCTTTGGTTTAGAGTTAGTTCAGGGTTAGAATCTAACTCTAACCTCTAACTGAGTTAGAGTTCTCCTCGTCTCGGTTCATCGCCATCATACTTTCCCCATTCCTGTGTTTTCAGTATCCTGCGAATCAAAGAGGCCCTTTTTTGCGGGAAAAATCAAAGAGGCCCTTAGACTGGTTTCGGTCCGGTCATTTTTTATAAACGTGTTATGTCCAAAATTTAATGAACGTGCTCCGGTTTCCACGAAAATAATCCGGTTTCATGTAGTAATTCATTCATTTACTTATTCTTCTGCGGGGGGTTTGCATGTAATTCGTGAGGTCTGAAATGTAAAGTACCCCGGAATATGCTCCGAGCCGTGCATGCACTACGACCCAGATGCTCTATGTCCCACATGTCGGCAAATGGGAGCACATGGAAATAGCCTAGGAGTACATATAGGAGGATAAATGCGTGAAATAATATGTACTGTGAAGCATAGCCGCGGTTCGAAAAGGAGACCTAAAGTGATGACAGCTATAGGTCGCACGCACCCAACTAGTGGTACTAGACATACGACTAATTTTTCCCTCAAAACAAAGAGGCACGAGTGCTCAGTACTCCTATTGTATAAACACGAGTCCCATCTGACAACAGCGTCCGTGCTACAGCTAGCTCTCCTCCCTCGTTTCTCTCTTCTAATTCTAAACTCGGCCGACGCCCGGTGGGCGGGGTGGGTTTGCTCAACTGTGGGCCCACCTCACAGTGAAAACATTACGACTGGAATAAAAATGCCATATACTCCCTCCGTTCATAAATATAAGCCTTTTTAGATACTATTTAAAATGGAATACATCATACAGATGTATGTAGACATAGTTTAGAGTGTTGATTCACTCATTTTGCTCCGTATGTAGTAGTCACTTGCTGGAATCTTTAGAAAGACTTATATTTGGGAACGGAGGGAGTACTATACTAATAAAACATTAAGGCCATGAGGCGATGCAGTGCTGGTTACAGGAGGCAAGAAGAGATGCATCCATCGACAACGTCCACCTCCTCGACTCAGGGCGCCGGCCCACCGAACGGCGCCTAAGTAGCAGCGGCTTTCGTGGCCAGGTCGACGTGCTTCTGAACAATGGCGTCCAAAGATTCCAGCCGCTGGAAGAAGGCCAACGTCTTTCTGTCCTCGCTTGCCTTGTAGTGGCCTATGTAGACGATTTCCTCGTAGACGTGGATGTGCAGGTCGACGGATTATTGCATGGCGAGGCGCTGCGCGGCGAGCGCGGCCTCGAGGTGCACATTCTTCGTCGCGACCTCCGGCACCTGCAGGGCCACCAGGGCTTGAAAGAGTTCGTCACCATGGCGGCCGATGAGGGTGGCAGGCAATGAGGAGCCTGGGCGCGCGGGCTGGAGCAGTACGGCAAGGTCGTCCGCGCGCTTCTTGATGGCGGTGAACTTGCAGATGGAGTTGACCATCATGTCGTCCATGCGAGAGGCGAAGCCGGCGTCAGTGAGGGCTACGATGCCTGCGGTCGCCAGCACCGTCTGGAAACATTGCACGGTGCGGGGCCGCAGGCCGGCGCCTTGGATGATTTGGCACAGCCGACTACCGCTTGCGTCCATCGCCTCCATAGGTGCTTGTGGCTTCTGGTCACTTGGTCTTGGATTGGAGTGAGCAGTGTTGCGCAGAGACTTGGGAGTAGATGGATTGGAGTGGTGGGGCGCCTTTATTATATGAGAGTCCAAACTGTGTTGCATTCACATCGTGCTGGCTCTATTCTGCTTCTCCAATTAATTCCCTCTGCATGTAATTGAGGATGCATCATTGACCGTTCAACGTCTCGGGAACCGCTACCCTCTCCCTCCTTGGCATTCAAGCACCTATGGACCCGTCGATGACGAGGTGCCTTTGGTGACTTCGTAAATTTCAAGATGATAGTGTCGTGCGTGTGTGCGTTCATAGGGGTGAGTGTATGCGCGTGTATATGAGCACTTGCGTCTGTACTGTGTAAAAAACGTAAATGCGTGTCAAAAAGAGACTAGTCAGTATACTCAATATTGTGCACCTCGGAGAGGAAAACAATAGAACTAGTACGTATTTATTTCCGGTGCAGATTCACTCATTTTGCTCCATATGTACTCCGTCTCGGTGTAGTCTAGTCACTTGTTGAAATCTCTAGAAGGGCAAATACTCCTTTCTGGTTTACAGGGCTATACTAGCAAGTAGTTGTACGTACTAGTACAATAGTGGGCTCACATAACAATTTTCTCTCATGCAAGAGCCTGGCTATATGCGTGCTCCAATGTTCGCAACTGCAACGTTCGGTTTGCGATTGGCTCTTCGCCTCTTCGAGAAGACGAACAATGATGTTACTACTACTGCTTCTACAGTGTCAAATCCACTGCTGCATGTCCGTCCACCGCGAGCGGGACGGATAGCTTGTTGTAGAAGTACTACTAAGCAAAAGCATGTCCTCGTTTGCTAGCAACCGCGTGCATGGGTGAGGGAGAAGGCGTGTAGTAAAATCAAGCTTCTCCTCATTGTACGAGTTGACGCGACACATCATAGCACTAGCCCCACATGCTTGCCTCCAAACTTGGTTGAAAGACCCGCAGTGTACAATATATTTGCTGCAACCTCTAACATTTACCCACCACAAATTAAAATATATGTGGCCGTATGCATCGTTCTGATGCAGAGGCCGGGGAGTCCCCCCTTTTCGAAAAAAACAAATTAAAATATATATTCCTGTCTTGAACAGATGAGCGTGCAAACTACAATCACCAGGGTGTCAGGTTGGGCCAGAAGACTATTTTAATTTTTCTTTAAAAACTTCGAGACGGCCACATAGCATGGAGCCGACCCCAACGATTTTAAGCTTACAGGCACGGTACACGCTATCCTAGAGTACTCTACACATGAAACTGCCACACGAGCGTCCGGGCTGCGCTTGGCTCTTCGCCTCTTCGGGAAGTCGAACAATGATGGAGTACTACTGCACTGGAGGAGTACTACAGTACGCTTCTGGCCATCTGACACCGATTGAACTGCTGCATGTCCACCGCGTGCGGGAGGGAGAGCGTGTAGCGAAAGCTTCTCCTAGTCTTGCCAGCCACCACGCTCATGGGCGAGGGAGGGACACTCCTGCCTTTGCGTGTATGACAGGTGGGCCCGACAGGTGTGTGGCCAACCTGTCATACAGCCAATGGCAGGTGCAGTTAAGTCCGCGAGGGAGAGGATAATCAAACTTCTCGTTGATGTACAAGTTGACGCGACACATCAAAGCACTGCACTCGATATATTTCAATAATTTGCGTTTACCGATGCATTAATTACAATGCATGCATGCATGCCGTGACTCTCCTTTTGATACTTGCATGTGTTGATTTAATGCACCTTGAAGTAGTATAAAATATGTGACGGTAAATCTTTGTAATACCCCGGCCCAAGTCGAGAGATGGTTGTGCACGAGGAGAGCGAGATCATGCAGACTGAACAGGACCCGACGATGGAGCTCTCTAAGGTCTCGATGGACCTCACCGTGCTCCACTGCCCCTTGTGCCTCCGCCCCTTGACGCCTCCATTGTATGAGGTTCGAATACACCTCGTCCATTCGGCTGATTGAGCAAGGTGCAGGTTTCTTGATTGATGTGCTGTTCAATTGATTTTTTGCAGTGCAAGGGAGGGCACCTGGCCTGCGCGGACTACCGCGTCGAGCGCCCCGGGAACCAGCGGC
The DNA here is from genome assembly GCF_018294505.1 of Triticum aestivum. NCBI lineage: Eukaryota > Viridiplantae > Streptophyta > Magnoliopsida > Poales > Poaceae > Triticum > Triticum aestivum. The sequence continues at coordinate 169,667,842 of NC_057814.1, read as the reverse complement.
AGTGCGAGCGCGGCGGTGGCTTCGACGTGCAGAACACGGCGGTGGACTCCGTCCTTTCGTCGGTGAGGGTGGAGTGCCCGCACGAAGGCTGTGGGCTCTATGTCACTTACCACAAGCTCGCCTGCGGCTACGAAGGCCCGCCGTCGGCGCTCTACCACCACATCAGCACCGCGCATCCCATGCCCGTGCACAGGATCCAGTACGGCAAGGTGCTCCAGCTGCAAGTGCCACTGTTGGAGCCACGGCTCTTGCTGTTCACGGAGGAGGACCACCGCGTGTTTTTCTTGGTCGGCGGCGTGCTCGACATCGGCACGCCTATCGCCGTGTCGGTCGTCTGCATCAGAGCGGGGACGTCCCCACTGCCGCACTACGTGGCCAAGCTGTGGGCGAACGGCCCGCCGGGGGAGCCCAAAGTCACGACCAACGCCGTCAAGGTGGAAATGGAGGTGACAAGCAGCAAGGATCCCGGCGACGTCGACGTGCAGGAGCTGACCTTCTTGACAGTTCCGCCCAAGCTGCTGGCCGGGGCTAAGCTTGTGTCCCTCCACATTCAGATTGACAAGATCACGTCCTAAATGTTTCTACAGTGCCTTCTGTTTATCTTAGTAATATGCTAATATAGGGATTACCTTGGTCTACTTTAGCTTAAGAAATGGTAGGTTTTGGTGGCGATGCAGCAATTACTTCGACATCAGATCAGTAATTTCCAACAGTCGAACAGATATTTTGTGTCTGTTGGATATAAAGTTCCTTTGGGTAAGAAGTACTACTTGTCATCAAAATGGATAAAAGGAGATGTATGTAGACGTATTTTAGTTCTAGAGACGTCCCTTTTTATCCATTTTGATGACAAGCACTCCCTCCGTTCCACAATACATGCCTTCCATTTGTCAAAATATAGATGTATCTAGACATGTTTTAGTATATAGGTACATCAATGATAGAGCCAATCGGATGGTTGAGAACACTACAATTCGTAGCTACAGATGCGTGTGTGACTCCCAGATGCAGAGGCCGGGGGTCATCATCCTCCTTTTCGAGAAAAAATAGACGCGTGTGTGAGAGCTCGCCACGCGGCTATTCCTGTCGAACGCCCCATTAACCGTAAGATATGTATACGACGGTGCCAGTTATTGCACGTACACAGCAGTACTCCCTCCTTTCCAGTTTATAGGGCCTAATTCAAAAATCTCACCAACCAAGATGGTGAGTGGTGCAATATTTTCTGTAGTTTGCAAAAGCACCTAATTAATGCTCTTGTTTTTCTCAAAAAATTATGTTTATCAATGAATTAATTGCAATGCATGCATGCATAAAGTACATGCATTGGTCAATTTTCTCTTAATACTTGCATGCAATGATTTAATGCACCTTGGAATCTGAACATGTGTTGGGGAACAACCAAATTGAGCCTTATAAAATGGAAAAACTAAAATTTTGAGTTAAGCCCTATAAAACTGGAAAGGAGGGAGTAGAAAAAGAAGTACTCCATCCGGGAATAGTGCCGCACTTCGAAACTAGAACCGTCAATAAATTTTGAGCTTGCGTCTTGTCACATTCCAAATTACTCCACGCTATATTGAATTGCAAACCTGTTCACACCGATCACAACCTAAACGGTTTCCCACTTAGGAGCGTATTAGTACCACGCTATATTGAATTGCAAACCTGTTCACACCGATCACAACCTAAACGGTTTCCCACTAGGAGCGTATTAGTACTCGATTATAAATACTAGTATGCCAAGATGACTGCACATTCCTCCTCAACTCCTCATCCACAAAAACAAACAAGTCATTCAGCATCCTTCCCTTGCGTCTGCCATGGCCAGCGTGAGTTCTGGGTCGAGAGATTGCCACCAGGGAGAGGCGAGCATGGAAGCGGAAGCACGAGAGATGTCCCGCGTCGCTGCGAGAGTAGCCGACATGTCCTGCCGCGTGAAAGTAGCAGCACAGAGGTCCCGCCGCGCCGCTGAGGCAGCACGGAGGTCCCGCCGCGCCGTCGATGCAGCAGACTGGTCCGTCCGTGACGCGGAAGCAGCAGAGATGTCCCGCCGCGCCACGAATGAAGCAGAGATGTCCCGCCGCGCCGCGGCGGCCTGGGAAAATTTCTCGCGGGCAGGCGACGACTGTTACAGGCGCATGCATGCGATCGTCCATAGCCAGATGGATCAGATCTCCGGCTGGGCGAGGTTGCAGGACGACATGAAAGCCTCGTTTGAACAGGCTACCGGCGTCATCCGGCAACTAAGGGAGGGCAATGAGAGGCTCTGGGCTGAGCGCGACCTGCTGAGGGAGAAGATCGTCCGAAGTGCAGACCAGCAGGAGGAGACCAGTGCCTTGTTGAAGAGGACCGGCGTCATCGTCAAGAAACTTATGGACGAGAATGACATGCTCCGCAACGAGCGCCAAAGGCTGGTGGAGGAATCCGTGGATGTTCTCAAGCAGCGTCTTGAGGACACGAAAGAGCTCATCGCCGCTCGCCGCAGAGACTAGTTCCCGCGGCCTGCAGCAACGCATCAAGAAAGTAGAGATCAGCGAGCCAGATCCTTGTCTTCCTTCTTCTTTTGCCCTTGTGTATTTCGGGCGTAGCCGCATGTGGCTTTTTTAATTATCTTTCTAATTATGTAAGACAATTAATTGTCCTTATCTTTCTGTCGAAGATCAATGTTGCGAGGCTGGAATGAAGAAAACTCTTGCTGTGGCGACCCTGGCGTTGCTGTTCTTCTAGTTGCTGTTGGGCTTCCTTCAGTTTCCTAGTTTCTTTTGATGTAATAATCGGTTTAGGATGTGGATTGTGTCGTCGGTTGTGAAATGTTGGGTTCTAGCGCGGATGTTTGGCCTTTGTTGGCCTCTTGGGATGTTGCCATTTCAATCTGGTAGCTTTTAGTCCTTCGTGTTAGGGGCAAGCCCTTCTTTGATCAAAAAAATTAATCGTCCTTATATATTCATCAGTCTTGCTATAAGTCGCAGTAGATGCTATATAGGTCCGTCGGATCTTACATCAAGATCCGTGCTTTCAGATTTTCTTTTTTCTCTCTTAAATCTCAGTCGAGTGAGACATAGCCACGCCATTAAATAGAGGCTCGGGCGCCATTAATGGAGACCTTGGGAGAGAGGTGGACGGCAGATGGAGGTCAAAGGGCTCTCCTCCCGATAAGCACGCGCAGGGGTCTGATCGCACGCCTCTCGTACTCAAATAGCTACCCTGCACGGCGCCTCCTAGCTAATAAAAAATGGGGACGCATGGCGGCACGTAAATGGTACTAGTAAGTAGAACACCCACGGTTTCAATAATACTTGTGTTTCCGATTGTAACGTGACAGCACTTGTTCCAAAATGACTTTGTTGATTGTTAATGTGTGCGCCTTCGCAAATCGGACTGCAAATTTACCACAGCATGTTGGTGCCATGTCATGGCACCAAGCCAAGTTTCATTATTTTCATGCGTGTTTTGCATTTACAGGAATTAAAAAACTAAGTTTCTCAATGTTTCCAACCCAGCCACGACGCCCAGAATTTTGAATTTCATTCCCAATTCTTGCATGGAACCTAGAAATTTACCCGAGGACACACATGTGATTTTTCAACCAACTTTGGTGCACTGGAACATGTGCTTGTATTTCAAAATTGAATTATGCACACAAAGGTGACACATTCCCTCCCAGAACCACGAGCCTTCTTGAGAGAAGCTCCGATTTGCAAGAAGCTTATACCAAATTTTGTTCCTATTCGGCCAATTGTTTTTTACCACGGCATGGTACTACCATGACATGACACCATGCCATGTTTCATGATTTTAAAACCAAGTTTCTCAATGTTCTCGACCGAGCCACGATGCCCAGATGTTTGAATTTTATTCTCATTTTTTGCATGGGACCTACTCCCTCCTTCCATCTATATAGGGCCTAATGTGTTTTTCAAGACAGCCTTTGACTATTGACAAGATTAATAGCACATGAGATGTATACTATGAAAATTATATTATTGGAAGCTGTTTGACATACAAATTTGAAGGTATGCTTTGTGTAAGTTGCATGTCATATATTATTGCTCTAACGTTTGGTCAAAGTTAGCCTCGAAAAACGCATTAGGACCTATATAGATGAAGGAGGGAGTAGAAATTCACCCGAGGACACAAATGTGATTTTTCAACCAACTTTGGTGCACGGGAGCATGTGCTTGTAGTTCAAATTTGAATTATGCACATTAAATGACCAAAAACTCAATTAATGTGTAAATAAGGCCAAACGAAGCCGGAATAATTCCAAAATTTAACAGGGCACTCATGTAGTTCTATGTTGCCTTTGTAAATAAACTCAAGGGGGGACAACGTATATCGTTTCGCACTCAAAGGTGGCACGTTCCTTCTCAGAACCACGAGCCTTCTTGAGAGAAGCTTCGGTTTGCAAGAAGCTTATACCAAAATCTGTTCCTATTCGGCCAATTTTTTTACCACAACATGGTAGTATCATGACATGACATCCATGCCAAGTTTCATGATTTTCAGACGTGTTTTGGATTTACAAGAATTTTAAAACCAAGTTTCTCAATGTTATCGGCCGAGCCACGATGCCCAGATGTTTTAATTTTATTCTCATTTCTTGCATGGGACCTAGAAATTCACCTGAGGACACAAATGTGATTTTTCAACCAACTTTGGTGCACGAGAGCATGTGCTTGTAGTTCAAATTTGACTTATGCACATTAAATGACCATAAACTCAATTAATGTATAAAAAACGACAAACAAACCCAGAATAATTCCAAAATTTAACAGGGCACTAATGTAGTTCTATGTTGCCTTTGTTAAGAAACTCAAGGGGGGCCGCGTATATCGTTTCACACTCAAAGGTGGCACGTTCCCTCTTAGAACCACGAGCTTCCAAATCGGCCCAATTTTTTACCACAACATGTTAGTGCCATGACATGACACCATGCCAAGTTTCATGATTTCCAGGCGAGTTTTGGATTTACATGAATTTAAAATCAAAGTTTCTCGATGTTCTCGGCCGAGTCATGATGCCCAGATGTTTGAATTTCATTCTCATTTCTTCCATGGGACCTAGAAATTCAACCAAGGACACACATGTGATTTTTCAACCCACTTTGGTGCACCGGAGCATGTGCATGCAATTCATATTTAGATTATGCACATTAAAAGTCCAGAAACTCAATTAATGTATAAAAAGGCCAAATGAACCCAAAATAATTCCAAAATTTAACAGGGCACTCATATAGTTCTATGTTGCCTCTGTAAATAAAATCAGGGGGAGGCAGCGTATATCGTTTCGCACACAAAGGTGACACGTTCCCTCTCGGAACCACGAGGCTTGTTGGGAGAATCTCCGGTTTTGCAAGAGGCTTATACCAAAACTTGTTCCAATTCAGCCAAAAATTATACGTATGAAAACAGGGTTTTGATTATCCCAAACATCTCGCTACCTAGACCAATAATGTACTATGATTTGAATTCAACATAAAATGGATACAAATATTTGAATTGGAGAGCGTATGGTACATGTAGTTCATAGTGAAATATGATTACTGCTATATGTATGTTTTTTGTTATCAAGATATTATTTAAATTATTGTATAACTTGACAACAATCGTATTCAAATAAGGAAAATTGATTCAAATTTAGTCCATATGGTAGACGACAATATATATGTTCACATGGTGGAGTAAAATGTTCATATATGATGGAAGATCAAAATGTACGACTACATCAATTATAAACCGCAAGGTCACCTAACGATATATTCAAATTCAACATAACGTGGATTCAAAAATTGAATTTGAGATCATGGCATCTGTAATCATATAAAAAGGGACATTACTCTTTCTTTGGTGGGAATTGATTTGTTTTTTGTTGTTGTTGAGGGAAGTGCGAATCGATTTGGTACTGTGCAGGGTAATCTTGTTCTCCCGATTTTTTTTACATTTTTCTTGTAGTTTTTTCAATGGCATCTATAGCAATATAGTAAAAGGGGACATGACTCTCTTGTGCCTTGTATGAATTGTTTTTTTACACGTTAAGTTTGTTCTGCCGAACAAGGAATCCACACCTTGTTATCCCGAAATTTTCAAGCTCGAGTATCTTTTGTCTCACCTGCTTTGAAACTCCCGCTTCTTCAACCCGCGTCGCGCCTTGTTATCCCGAAATTTGGACGTGCGCGAGAACTCCCTCCTCATCCGAAATCGCTCCCGCAGCCCAGACACGCGAAATCCCCCTTCTACCCCTCAGTCGGAAATTAAGCTCCACGTCGCGGTGTCAAAACCAGTGGGGGTACACTGGTAACTTACCCTACATTTCGGACAAGCGCGTCCCTAAGCTTGGCTCCCCCTCCCCCTTCGCCCCCCATTCGTACACCGAGGCCGCCAAAACCCGCGAAACCCCACGCTCCTCCGTCGGCCTCCCGACCGCCGCCCAGCCGGAGAATCTTCCCCGACTACGTCGTCCACCGCAACAGCTCGCCGTCCCTCATGCACCGCACCGGATGAGGATCTGTTGTCGATCTCGTCGTCCTGCCGGATCAGCCGCCCCGTCCTCCACCTCCAAGGAGCTTCCCCGATGTTCGCCTCGTCTATCGCACCACCTCAATCCCCACAGCGCTGTCTTGACCTGCCCCACTGGAACCGCAGCACCCTCACCAATTCCTCCGATGAGGCCGAGGCCAACTCGGCGCCACCAAGGAGGTTCTGCACTCACCGGTGCATTTTATCTTTTATTCGATCTCATGGGGCTGCCGGTGCTCGATACCGAGCAGACATGGCGTGTCTCCATCGACGGCGCCGTCGCCGGCCACATCATCCACGGCGTATCTCCCCCATGTTGTTGGTTCCTCGGCGGTGACTTCCACAACGGCACTAGCTACAGCTGCTCCGGCTCTCGCTTGCGCTGCGGCTTTGTTCTTGCTGTCGGTCGCACTGCTGCACTGCTCCTGCTTTCGTTCGTGCTGCTGCTCTGCTCTTGCTCTCGCTTGCGCTGCTGCACGACCTCCGGCAGCTACAGGAGTTGCTGCTTTAGCACTCGCTCACGGTGCTACTGCACGACTTGCTCTCTGCTAGTGTGTTCCCTGCTCGAGCGTGTGCTGATTTAGATCACTGCTTCTCTGCTACTAGTGCTCGAACGCCTTAAACATCTATTGCAATGCTCTGTTACTAGTTCAATCAGTTTCGACAGTAAAATTCAGTTTCAACTGTGAAGTTCATTTTCTTCAGTTAAGTTCAGAGTGAACAGTACTTACAGCATCTGTCGGAGCAGCCGTGGCGCGGCTGATGCGTTTTACATCTAGCACTTTTTGGTGATGTATTTTACATCATCTATTGCAGATGATATTAGGGTCCCACTTCAGATTAACGTTGTCTGTCTTGTCATGCTTCAGCCTCGTCGCCGTACACCTTAGCGGAGCTGCTCCAACGACGGAACCGTCCATCACAGCGGAGCAGTACCCTCGGCGCCGTTTCCAGAGGCCTCGGATCTTCTTCCCCACCTCTGACAGTCACACCAGCATCATCACCATCCTCCACGTCCAACCCAATGATGCTGAGGTCCACAAGGCTATGCCAAAGAGGTTGTACACTCGTCGCATCAGTTTGTTTCTCCATTCCTCTGTTCTTCCAATTCATGTGAGCCAAACACCCAGGTTGACTGAAATCCTATGCTTCCAAATGCTCTATTTTGCACGTGCATTCCTATCCTATTCCTGTGTTTTTCCTGTCCCTACGTTTATAGAATCCTCCAATTCTAAGGAGCCCTTACAGATTTACTTCATTTTCAGATAGGCGTCAAAGAAAACTCTGTGTGTTATGTCATGCTCCTGCCGTGCCGTCATCCACCCCACCTGAGGTGCACCATCGACAGAAGCGTTCACCGCAGCAGAGATCCCCCCTGCAGACTTCCTTTCGCCGCCTCAGATCATCTTCCCCGTTGCCGGTAGCCACGCCAACTGCATTACCATCATCGACTGAGCAGATGAAACTGAGGACTACACAGTTCCGGAAGAGAGGTCGCAGTCTTTCGTGTTTGCTTACGTTATACATCGGTTATTATTACCTGCTACTTTATCGTTCAATCTTGAGTTTTGAATTGCCCATGGGTCTCATATCGAGCCAGCAACGAATAGTATCTTTCTACTATCTGGTTCATCTGGGGTCTTCTATGTGGTTCATGTTGGGTGGGCAACAAACAATAGATGATCCATTGTCTATCTATTTAAACTGAAGCTATAATCTACCTGCTATCATTAGTTTTGGATCCATCCACTCGTTTGCTACCATCAGTCTTGATTTTTGCATGCACCCCTTAGGCCTTACAAAATCTAACTATTTTTTATGCATGTCAGATATTGTACACAATCGTACTGAACATGTAGAGAAAAAGAGAAGACCATTGCGTGCGAATATAATGTCATGCAAACGCCGCTCCATGGTGGGCGAAGTGGCCCCCCTCCTGCATTTCCAGATTGTATTCCAGAGGAAGATAACTGTTCAGATGGAGATTCAGAAGGAGCCGACCACGCCTGTTTACCACCTGAGGTGTTTGCTCTAACCTGGCATGCTGATGTTGGTCATATCATGCATATGGCGCCTTGCATTGCTTACATTATACATCTTATATGTCATCAGCTTAGTTTAGATTTGCTTTGTGTGAATGCCACCTGCTTGGCTTCTATATCATACTCCCACTATTCCTAAATATTTGTCTTTTTAGAGATTTCAACAAGTGACTACATACGGAACAAAATGAGTGAATCTACACTCTAAAATATGTCTATATCCATCCGTATGTGGTAGTCCATTTGAAATCTCTAAATAGACTAATATTTAGGAACGGGGGGAGTATATGGGAATTATGCAATGCCATCTTCTCTAGCCAGACATCATATACGTGAATCATGCAATGCCATCCTGTTTAGCCAGTCATCGTATATGTGAATTGTATTGTGCCATATTTTTTCCATAATGTATTCCATTTGTCAACAATGTTTATACATTCATCTACTCTTCCTGTGCATCAGCCATTTGAGTCGGTCATGGGAAAATCTGGAGTGAAAACAAGGTCTTCTGAGCAGCCAGTGCTACCTGTCGATGCAGATTTCTTGCTGGTTACAGATAGCTCCTCAGAGGAGGATTCAGAGAGAGATGACCAGTCGTATCCCCCCCCCCC